>NC_142373.1:1085850-1255850 GCF_059441005.1 Hippichthys cyanospilos
TTATATTGTTAAGATTCTGTTATATGGATACCTCTGTGACTGTGAATCAAATAAAAACATTAACATTTCTGTAAAGGCATACAGTAATTGTGCATAAATGTTGTTGTCTATTGGCAGTGTCACGGCTAGGTTCTTCCCCGTTCTATAGTCTCTCATGAATATGTGATTAGTGAGGAAAATCTCTGAAGGCCTCAAAAGGCATAGACATTGTTTCCAGTTTAAAGCCACAACTAAAAGAAAGTTAGCGCTCTCCTCATATATATATATATATATATATATATATATATATATATATATATATATATATATATATATATATATATATATATATTTTTTTTTTTTTTTTTTTTTTTTTTTTTTGGGGGGGGGGCATGGAATCTAAATGTTGACTCATGACAGTTTGATTGTGTGCCCTGTGATTCTCCTTAGGAGTGAAAAAAAAAAAAAAAAAAACAAGCAGCGTAGAGTTTCTAACTACCCAATGCCATATTTGGAGGTTCATAACCACAGCGGTTCATTTGAACAGCTTATCAAACAGGGGAAATGTTTGGGATCAAAGTCAATCCCTGTCCAAAATATCGCAAGAGCGGTGGCGGTGTTCTTGTTAAATAGTCATGGGCGCTTATTTCAACAATGTGTGGCTATTATTGGAAAGCAGATCCATCCACTAATCTATCACATTTACTTTGAAGTGGCACACACTTGAAGGCATTTCAAGAGCACAGTGAAGGCTCACATTCCTGCAGGAGTACAACATGTTCAAATCAGACTGTATACCACCTGGAAAAACAGTCTTATGCCGTTTTATTCTCACTTTGAACTTTGAACAGATTTTTTTTCTTTCAGGCAATGCAACATGATATAAGGCTTGTAACTTTTACATCGTAGAGCAGCCACAAAAATCATAGTTGTTTTTATGTTGTTTGAAAGGCTGAATAGTGTAATACCAATACAAAAAAAAACATTTTTCAAAAGATTTAAATTGGGGCCGCTCAATGCACGGATCACAGTGGACTGGTCGATCACAGGGCCAAAAGCTAACTGCAGATGGGCAATTTTGTACAGCATACACTATACTATTAATTAATCCAGAAGCACTTTTGTTATTAATGGATTTTTTTTCCTTTATTGTTATCATTATTACCTATGTGTTTATGATGTGAGAGCCAGGGTGCCTATTGTGTTGGATGATTGAGTGGTGATGCCATGCTATGTGTGCACACCTCTGCCTTTCCCTCTCCCGATGTGACCAAGCTAAGATGTTTATGTAGCTCTTCCTATATTGTCAATGATTAGGCAATAAAACTCAGTTACAGTAATTGGATCATGCTATGTTAATGAATCCATTGTAAAGATATTTAGTGAGGTTTTGGGCTCATGTTGTAGCTGCTCGTAGTATATTGTAGTACCACATTGTGATCTGTCGTGAGAATAGCCAATAGATGGAGGAGAAGCTAGAATGGTGGAGGTTGGCCCTGGAAAAGAGCGGAATGAAGGTTGGCCGCAGCAAGACGGAATATACTGCATGTGTGTAAATGAGAGAGAGCTACCCTGGTGAAAGAGTCAAAATACAACAAGAGATAAAGAAAGTGGAAGATTTGAAGAATTCAAAGTCAATAGTCCAGAGCAATGGAGCCCATGGAAAAGTGAAGTGAAGAAACGTGTACAGGCAGGCTGGAACGGGTGGAGAAACGTTTGAGGTGTGATGTTTGATAGAAGTTTCAGCTAAAATTAAATGAAAGGTGTACAAGATATGGTATGACCAGTGATGCTGTTTGGCTGTGAGACAGGAAAAGACATGAGGCAAAGCTGGAGGAAGATGCTGAGGTTCTCTTTGGGAGGGGCTAGGATGGATAGGGTCATGAATTCTATAGGGTCACGAATGTTTCAGAGGGACAGCACATGTTTTGAGGTTATGGAGGTAAAGTCAGAGAAACCAGACTGAGATGGTTTGGACATGTCCAGAGGAGAAATCATGACGATAAAGTAAGAAGCATGTTGAGTTTTGAATTGCTGGGGAGGAGGCCTAGAAAAAGACCAAAAAAGAGGTTTAGTGAAAGAGGACATGAAGGTAGTTGGAGTGAGAGAACAAGCTGCAGGAGCCAGGCATAGATGGAGGCAATTGATTAGCTGTAGCGACCCCTGAAAGGGAAAGCCAAAAGAGAAGAAGAAATTGCTATTGTCCAGTTAGTGTGCATTCTACATACTTTTGATGCTGAGCTGTATCGCCCTGTATAGCCCTTACATTAACCGGATCAGAGCAGTCTGAGACATCTATCCATCATCTTGAGTGCTCATCCTTACTAGAGTCACAGGGACACTGGAGCCTATCCCAGCTGTCTTTGGACAGTAGGCAGGGTACACCCTGAACTGGTTGCCAGCCAATCGCAAGGCACACAGACAAACAACCATTCGCACTCACAGACAGTCGGGCCAAGGGGTTCGGTGGAGCCTTCACTGCAGATGTCAAGACACACCTGACTCTGTCACAGCATGCCAGCCAGGACTCCTCGTTCTGTCTTCCACTAACCAGTTCAATGACTTTCCAGCCAATCAGCCCCAATTACCAACAGGTAATTATCTTCCACTGTATAAAACCTGGTCTCTCCCTCCCATTACTTGCCAGATTGCCTTGAAGAAACATGCCGAGCTTCCCACAACCTACTCCGCCTACCATCCCGTGTACCAACCCAACCTGTATCGGACCACGCACCAGCCCGCCGACTACACTTGCCTGCCTGTGTACCAACTAAGCCTGTACCCGCCAACCACTCTTGCCCTCTTTGTGTGCCGAGCAAGCCTGTATTCGCCCACCCGCCTGCTCACCAACTACTCTTACCTGCCCGTGTACCGACCCAGCCTCTATTCGGCATGCTGACTACTCCTGCCTGCCCATCTATCAACCCTATTTGCCTCTGACTGTCCACCACAGCTGTTTCGGTGAGGTGCTTGGCCTATCAGTTCTGCGGGGACTTTACTGTGCTCAGTGGTCAATTTGTGACTGATATGGTAGGGCAGGGGTGGCCAACTTTGGTCCTCAAAAGCCACAGACCAGCCTGTTTTCATTGTGTCCCTTCAACTAACACACCTGATTCAAATGATTGGCTCATCAGCATGCTTTGCAGAATCCGGATAACAACGCTGATTTGAGTCAGGTGTGTTGATTGAGGAGATACATTGAAAACAGGCTGGACTGTGGCTCTTGAGGACCGAAGTTGGCCACCCCTGTGCTAGGGCATCACCTGATTCCTTTTTTAATATTTCATACTAATTCATACTAACTACATCAAGTAATAGAATAAAGTGGTTGGATAAATATGTGCAACATGGATTTGCATGTCGGGCAGCTCGGTGGCGCAGTGAATAACACCTCCGCCTCACAGTTAAAGGGACCCAAGTTCATATCCAGCTGGCTCCAGCCTTCCTGTGTGGAGTTTGCATCTTCTCCCTGAGCCCATGTGGGTTCCCTCTGGGTACTAACTCCCACACTCCAAAAAGGTGCATGGCAGGTGAGTTGGACATACAAAATTGTGATTGGGTGCGTAAATGGTTGTTCCTCTCTGTGTGCCCTGCAACTGGCTGGCAACCAGTTCAGGGTGTCCTCTGCCAACTGCCTGAAAAAATTTAGGATAGGCACCAGCAAGCCTGCGACCCTTATGAGGATAAGCGGCTATAGAAAATGCATGATTTGCATAAACAGTTCAATTTGTGCACCAATACAGAAAAATGTACATATTACTTGAATTTGAAAGGAAAAAAAAAAACATCTTTCATTTTTCACTTAAGAAGGGTTGGGTGAATGCGCTTAAGAAACTAGTGGCTCAGTACGTCCAGAACCACTGCTCTACAGTAATTTGTAGTAGTTACTTTTTGTGTGAGTGCAGTGTGTGGGTTTACAAAGATTGGAGACAGCACTTACTGTGAACTGAATCCTTCTTTAAAAAATAAAAAAAACAGACCAGACTGACTTTGTTGCGTTTTCATACAGGTCTTGCTGGTGTCACCAATAAGAACAAAACAGCAGTAGCAGTAAAAGAAAAACAAAAGAATAAAGAAGTACAAAAGAACAAAGATTCAGATGCCCAACTATTCACTCACTGGGTAACCTGCTCTAACCGCTGAGCCAAAACCACCCAGCAAGAACCATCCTGCTTTCACTGCCCTGCTGTTTGCTGGCGGCATGGCCGGATCTGCTATGGGGGTTCAGGTCATAGAGTGGGTTGCCAATTGGGCAAAAGTTTAGCTGTTCAAATCTTGACATTTTGTATTGCCTTTGCTGCAGCTGCTTAGCAGTATGAGCTTTTGGCAATAAGCTGTATTATTGTGCAAAACTGCCAGACTGTTTAGTTAAATATTTTTTTTAATTTGAGAATCTTATTTCAGGATACTTTCTTACACTGTCTGTGTGATTCTATGCTTGCAACATATATTCGGTGTATTGCCCTGTTGTAAAATGATACTTCAACCATATGCAACCCATTTCCATTACTTGGCAGCTCCATAGTTTATGTTTTTGCTGTAACTTTTGTTTCTTTGTTTTTTTTTTAATTGTTTTTGTATTTTCTATATCTTTCCATTGTCGTGTATACTCTGTTCACCTATTATTCAAAACATTAAAAAATAAAATACCTAAAAAAAGAGAATCTTATTTCAGTAGCCAAACCAATAGGAGAAAACTACAGTTTGCACACAGTGTTTTTGATATAGCATACTGTACATAGTTTTCCTTCTAAGCACTACAGATACACTTTATAACAGCTGTCAATCATAAACATGAAATAGGCCATTTCCTTCCTAAGAACTGTAAGTTAAAATTAACAAAATATTTTTGTATATGGATGACTATGTCTTCAGTACATGTACTTAATGAATGGACGGCCAGGTAGGTAGGTAGATGGATGGATGGATGGATGGATGGATGGATGGATGGATGGATGGATGGAAGGGTGGATGGATGGATGGATGGATGAATGGATGTGATTGCATTATTTGGCACAATCACATATAGTATCAAGCATTTGAATTTGTGTGCGTAAATCACACCAAATGAAAGAAACAAACTTGTGGAAGAAAGTTAAATCCTTAGCGTTTAGATTTATGCTTGATGCACGCGGACCGTGGCAATAAACAACACCAAACAGCACAAATCCCCGGCCGCCACACAATACTTTCAAGTGTGTTCGCGGCGCTTATTAGAGCAGATTGCTTTTGGCCCACTTCACAGAGCAGCCCGTGCATAACGGCTGACAGCAGCACTGCGCACATGAACTCCTCACTTAGCACGGTGCTACGCTAAGCAGCAGTACCCCTGTGGTTTCAGCCTCGGCCAAACACTTTGAAATGTCCTTCAAGGCATGAAAAAAAATAACATGCGCTGCAGTGCTTTTGGCTAAAACATCTTATTTGTACACAGTAATTACACTTTGAAAAGTAGCAAAGTTTCAACTTTAAAAGACTCTTCACTTTTTATCTCTCCATTGCTGATATTGATTAGGTTCTCATGAGTGCGTAAAAAAAAGACTGGATGTTATGAAGGAGAACAAAGAGCTGTTTAGCGGCCCGCCGTCAGCTTTGAATGTTTCACATGATTTGATGTGATTATCAGGGGAAGCAAAACAATACAATAAAAAAGCCTATAAACTTTACAAATGTTCAGTTCTTCTATGAAAAAAAAAAATGAAGGCATCACATTGACTGGAAGTAAATTTACAGATAAAATAAAATTGGACATATTTTGCTTTAATATACTTGTACAAGAGAACAGTATAATTCCAAGTCATCGGGGTAAGGAGTAGAAAATTGATAATAGTAACTCAAACGCTAACCTTTACAAACATGACCAATCCCAGCTGTGTTCACTCCCACAACGGCGCAAATTACACGTTCTCATTATATGCCCGTTTCCAACAACACACACACACACACTAAAAAAAAGAAGTTTACCGATGTGCGATCAGACTGTATTTCAAGCTAGATTAGCCTTGGGCATAACAGGGCATTTGGTCTTTAAATTGTAATAAGAACTTGTTACAATTGACATGAAATCGTCTTTATTTTTTATTCCAATCATTCAAAATGTACAAAGCCAATGTCGCTGGATTGCTGGTGCCTATATGAATATTAATTCACTATGGTATTTTTAAGTATTTTTTTCAAGTGGAAACATCCTGATCCCTAACATCCTAATAACTAACATTTTATTTTACATAACTTGGTCCCTCGATTGCATTATGGTTAACAATGCAACAATTTTACACCATATCCTCCAACTCAAAGAAAGTACCAACATGCATTAATAACAAAGTTATTACCAGTTATTTTGATACGTTTTGGGGGATTTTTTTTTTTTTAACAGTTACCATTGAGATGCAGTTTTGGAAAGGCTCTGTTGAAAACGCCCAAATTTCTCTTCCTGTGTATGAGTTCTTATGTTGACAACATGATGAAGGAGTCATGATGTCTGCAGCCCACTTCAGTAATCAATAAAAGGAGCTGCAGCTTCACACACAGCCACATCACATATACACGCACACACACATACACAAACGCTTGGCCTTTTGCTTTGGAAAGAGTCAAATCAGGCACAGATGTAGAATTGTTCTTCATGCAAATATATTTATGCAAATAGCTTTTTGGGAACAGCCTTTTATAGGTCAGAGTTCATATTTTTATTTTTTTTATCTTTAATCTATTTGGTATGAATGCATTTCTTGTGTGCGTGTGTATGTGTGCGTGTGTGTGTGTGTGTGTGTGTGTGTGTTTTTTTTTTTTTACATGATAACAACATTCTTGATATCCAGTAACAGTCAAAAGTTTCAAAGCACCTTCCTATTCAAATGGTATAGAAACGGGGATCAATACATTTATGCTATGAAAATTTGTGAGCTGAGGTCATATAGAATAATTCATGTCATAAAGCTGACTGAGAAAATACCAAGATGTGCAAAGATGTTCTCTGAAGCAACATGTGCCAACTTTGGGAAATCCGAATTAAAAAAATATATCGCTGATAAATTATTGTACATCAAAAATAATATTTTTCAGGAGATTCCAAAAATGACAAGTTTGTTCAATCAATAGAATTGCATTGTGAACGTTAGCAAAATGATTTTTAAAACTTTAAAATTCAAAATAGCACACACATCCAGTACCAGCTAGATTTTGTTTTGTTCAACATGTCTTGTTACCAGTGAATTCTATCAATATTTCTTCATAATGTTGATGCAGATCTATTCTATTTCATGAATATTTTAAACAATGGAAAAAAGACACTTGAATGGTACTGTACCTTTATACAATATTGTTGTATGATTCAGAATTATATAAAGTTTAGTGTAGTTTTTAATGTATTTTTATTTTTAAAACACATGCAATCACTAAAAACACAAACATTGTATATTCTATACTAATAGTAATTATAATGCGGTTGTAAATATTATCAACTATTAGAAAATAAAAGCAAGCACCAGATGGAAATGAATTAATTAACTTTAAACTGAAGTAAAACTGTATACCTCTGAAGTACAAATATTTGTAGAAAGGTATCAAATTTTGTATTGAAAATATGAAAAATTTATATATGTACTGGGTATACTGTATTTTCATCTTTATATGTTTTTTTTTTTTTAGGAAAAGTAACATTAAAATGTCTTGAAAGTCCATGTCACATTAAAAAAATATATCCGAAAGCCTCTCGATTATGAAATGAATTCAGATGTCAGATATTGTGTTGAAGTAGAAAATTAATACATTAGTCATATTATAGAAAAAAGCTGTGGATTCACAAGGTTGGTTTTCATAAACACACCCATTTATTGATCTTGGAAAATACAACACAACAATAATCCTATGTAAAGCATTCTACGAATTATTATGACTGACCTACAACTATTTTTTCACATTATAATGCCAAATGTTCATAGTACTGTACATTTTTTGGAAAAATTCTTGTGTTTCTGTGCTCAGGGTGAAACTTTGGAATAGCTTGGAAATCCAACACCGACAATGCCAAAATATTGTTGACTTGAGCTTTAATGTGATCATACGGCAGGGGTACAGTAAATTGAGACAGAGTGTTATACATGTCTTTTACAAGTTGTATTATTGAGCATGTGTGACTCCCTTACTTTTCCTAACTGACGATTAACTTCGCTGGTGTATTATACTTTAGTTAGTATCACCTTCCTTTAAACTGCCGGTATGAACGGTAATGTAATTTTTGTACCAATGGAATAGTTACCCGTTGGTGGTGGTACCTAACTGAAAATTGCAGTTACAATGTATACAATGCACAAAATAATGATCGTTCATCACAATTTTTTATCACAGTATTTATCCATTTACATTGCATTTCTGTATTATTATGGGACACGGTGAATACCTTTCACAACCTGCTCAAAGCCACCAGACTTTGAACGCCTCACGCCAGATCTCGCGATAAATGTGGATGGTTACCAGGGGAACGCGATTTTGAAAAGTTGGAGCCGAGTTTCGTGCAGATTGGGCACTCTTGTGGGTTCAAGAACGATGCCGGTTCTACAATCTGCATTTAATATTAATATTGAATATACTTTGCCCAGCATTTGCAAATGAAGGGATTGGGGTAGCGTGGTGCCATCGCATTTGGAATTTCAATGCTTTAACTACAAGGTTGGTATTTCAGCTTGTTGCTAAAGCTAACTTGCTAACGCTAACTCAAAACCTATCAAATCTTTTGCCAATGTCTTCTTACATATGTATCCTTGTGAACATTAATGTTGCGTTGTTATTTCCCACCGCGGTGTTTAAAATGGCCAGTATTTTGTGTGTTCGCTCATGCAAGCCCGCGGGCTGAAAGCATCGACGCGCTAAAATTCAATAATGTTTGTGTGTTTGTGATAGTGTAGCATTAGTTAGAAAACAAGGTCGACTGCTAACCAACTAATGGTCCACATGCACTGTAGAACTGCACGGCATCGTCTTAATAGTTGTTTGGCATGTGTAGCCCCTTTCATTGTAGCTAAGCAATCCGAATGAGATGTCATAGAAGGTAGGTTCAGTTCTATAACATTGTAGCGATAATAACAACGAGCAGGAGACATTCATTGTGTTATTGTTTCTGCACAGGTATTGAACCCGTTGGCCATTCTTCAAAATGCCGTCCAGTCAGATTCTTCAACCAGTCTTCAAGATGAAGCTGGATGAGCTTTTCCTCACCTGGTTGGGCGATCCAAAAACTCAGGTGGTGCTCCAAGATTGCCTACACCTCATCAAAAGTGGGCATCACGTCGATTTAAGCAATGTGGGCATCAAGGAGAAGAGCACTCTGACCTCCAACCAGAACAATAATGTGGCATTACAAAAGAAGTTGGCGGAGAAAAAGCAAGCAACCTTCATGAGTCCGCCGTTTGCCTCTACCCTGCCCTCGGGAAGCAACGGGGGCGCCAGGGTGACGGGAGCTCATGGAAGGATCTTACGGAGGTCTGTCAGCTCCAAAAAGGTAAGTAATCCAATTCAGTGTTCCTAACATTTTTATTGATCTTTTTTAACTGTCAATTTTTTTTCCTTATTTGATTTATAGAATAATTATATGGCACAGTATTCAAATAAAATTGTCCTGAAATAATTATCTTATCAGCAAAGACATTATGTTACGGCTCTATTTTGCACAATTTTTACAGCAGCCAGCTAAAAATGAACACTAACTGCTCATTCACTAATTATTTTCTCTTCTTGATCCATTGTTTTTTAATCTAGCAAAAATATTTACCTTTTTTGTTTTATCGGAGGAATAGATTATTAGATGGAATTTTCAATAAAATGTGAATTTGACAGCTGCAGCTCAACGATTTACTTTATAGCTTAATGTATTTGATTGGAAATCAGTAATTTGCCTTTTTCCTTTGCCCACCCATTTTTGCTACGGAATTCTGTACCAGTCCCCTTTGAACATTGAACATTTACTCTGGTATGGCCTCTAAATGGTTTTGAGGGGTCTATCAATGGAGCTTGACTAAACAAGATGTATCCTCTGTGAGCTCCCCAGTGTGGCCACAAGAGGAGGCTGAGTAGCATGTGAATTGGTTGTCCACACAACATTGTCCCTCAAGAAACTCCCCATAGTCATAATTACACGGATGCCTTCCAAATGTTCCAGCCTCACCCATGAATTACTGTGCATGGCCGTGCTAGTAATACTGGCTGAGCATATTGCATATTTTTTCCTGTTTCAAGTTGACTTTCTGGAGGTCTGCAATTCTGTTTGTCTTCTACCAAAGTTAGTATGGCTTTGAAATGTTTGCTATCATGACAAGCTGAGAGGCAACTATGTACAAGCGCTGGCTAGTGATGCAAACTGTACATATGGTGCATGTGTTGGTGCAATGACAGTGAGGAAAGAAGCCAGGTGGAGAAGGCATGGGGGGGTGCACACCCTTCTGCAGGCTTCACCTTCTGCATATCCTTGGCATAACACCCGAGGATGTGTTTTTGTACTGTAATGATAAGATTATGTACATGAATACATGCTCTATTACTGTAGATCAGGTGTCACCAACACGGTGCCCGCGGGCACCCGGTCGCCCGCAAGGACCACATGAGTCGCCCGCGGGCCTGTTCCAAAAATAGCACATCTCATAGAGAGCTGCGTCTAAAAATTAATTTTGTTCTGTTGCTATTATTTTTTTAATCACACTTGTATGTATATAGATTTAAAAAATACTATCTTAAAAATACTTTAAGGTTAACGCGCACAATATTTACCTATGGGCAGTAAAGTAGAGCTTGTGGGATGTGGAGAGTAAGCTAGCGGGCGCTGTATGCACTTTCGTACCCCAAAAACATGGCAGAAAAAAGAAAGAAAACGTATCTCTTTCACAGTGAATGGGAAGAGGAGTTCTTTTTTACGACTGTAAAAGAAACCTGCGTGTGTCTGATTTGCGGGACGACCGTGGCGACAGCAAAACGGCACAATGTGGAGAGACATTTCAATACGTGTCACAAAAGCTACCATGATAAATATCCACCTGCAAGCGCCCTACGGGCAGAAAAAGCCCGTGAGCTAAAGACCGCTCTGGGTAAGCAACAGTCTTTTTTTACGAGGCCGGCCAAAAACTCACAAAAAGCAACCGAAGCCTCGTTTAGAGCTACACATTTTCTGATCAAGAAAAAAAAGGCATTTACAGATGGAGAAGTTGTCAAAGAAGCGATGTTATTAATTGCTAACACTGTATTTAAAGACGAGAAAAATGGAAGCGACCTAATCTCCACTCTTTCCGACGTCCAACTGGGGGCATCTACGATGGCAAGACGAGTATCAGCTATGTCCAGTAACTTGGTCGATCAGTTGGAGCAGGATCTGGCGAAGTGCAAGTGGTTTAGCCTCCAGTGCGATGAGTCCGTGGACAGCAGCAGTACAGCGCAGTTATTGGTTTTTATCCGGATGGTGTTTAATGATTTCTCCACAAAAGAAGAACTCCTGACACTACTGCCCTTAAAGACAACTACGAGAGGAGTTGACATTTATAACACGGTGAAGGAGTTTTTCGTGCAGAAAAAGGTGCCATTGGAAAAGCTGGTAGCGGTGACAACAGACGGGGCTCCTGCTATGGTCGGCCGACAGACAGGTTTCATCGCTCACTGTAAACGTGACCCAGACTTCCCCAAATTTCTGCATTACCATTGCATCATTCACCAGCAGGCGTTGTGTGCGAAAGTGATCGGCTTTGGGCACGTGATGACTCCCGTTGTGAAAATCATAAACAACATCCGCTCCAAAGCAAAGCAGCACAGGATTTTCAAGGTACTATTAGAGGAGATGTCAGCAGAATATGGGGACCTACTGCTACACACAGAAATCAGATGGCTCAGCAGAGGACGAGTTTTGCATCGTTTTTTGTCTCTTTTGCGTGAAATCAAAGAGTTCATGCAGTCCAAAGGCGAAGATGTCTCACTGCTAGAGGACACAGAGTGGACACTTGACCTTGCATTTTTGGTGGACATTACTGGGAAACTAAACCTCCTGAACTGCCAGCTGCAAGGCAAAGGTAAGACTGTTGTCGATATGATAAGTGCTTTAAATGCATTTAAAGCCAAAATGAATGCATTCTCTGCAGATTTACAGAGAAAAAAAGTTCTGCACTTTCCCTCTGTGCAGTCAGTGCTGAAAGACAATGCTTCTGCATCTGAGACATTTGAAAAAGTGGCAGAAAAGTACATTGAAGTAATAAACAGACTTGGGCAAGAGTTTGAGAATAGGTTTTGTGACCTTCATCAGCTTGAACCATGTGTGTTCTTCATTTCCAACCCTTTCATGAATGGGGACACAACATGCTTTGCTGAGCAGTTAAGTGCAACGTTCAACTTGGATGCTGGACAGGTGGAGATTGAAATTATAACATTGCAAAATGATCTCCATCTCAAAGCCTACCAGGCTGCACCAAACTTTTGGCGCCTTGTTGACACAGAGAAGTACAGTGGAGTATGCACAGCAGCCATGAAGGTTGCCAGCCTGTTTGGCTCAACCTATCTCTGTGAATCAGCATTTTCTGACATGAACTTCATCAAAAACAAACACAGAACACGCCTCACTGATGCACATCTGAGAGACTCACTCACAGTTGCAGTGTCAAGTTACACACCAGATTACAACACACTGGTGAACAGCATGCAATGCCAGTCTTCCCACTAACCAAGGACGGATACCAGATGTAGTCAGTGACAACATGGTAGTGCCATGGCAAAGTTGAATTAAAATATTGAAGAATTGTGTTCAATTTAAAAGTGTGTTCATGACATTTAAAAGTTATAATTTTGTTAAACATAACACAGACTTGGCCATTAGTTCAAAATGTGAAATAAAAAATGTATTACATATTTAAAAATATGTAAGTTGATTTTGTTTAACATTACATAATTGTTAACTTTTTGAAACATGTTGCAACATAGTTCATGATTTGTTAACAGGGCATGTCAGTGGCTTGTGCAAATGGGATATTTTTTGCTAAAATGTAGTGATGTAAGTGATCATCTGAAAATGTAACAAATACTGTGATTAATAGAGATAAAGTGTTGAATATTGATATCTGTTTCCCACCTTGTTGTCATTTTTGATAATCATTGTTAGAAATCATTAACATGATCAGTGTCTTTACATAGGTGAGTATTACTAATCATTATAAATAATGTATAACTAAAGGCAAACTGAGCAAATTTGTTATTTCAGAAGAGCGTATCAAACTGGTAGCCCTTCGTATGATTCAGTAACCGTGAAGTAGCTCTCAGTTTCAAAAAGGTTGGTGACCCCTGCTGTAGATGCTGCACTCAAATACTGCTTGCTTCTATAGATGCATTAAGAACTTGTTTGTGTAAATTAAATTCTGGATTAATTGCATGATTAGTATCTTCATGCAACTGAGGGTAGTACAGTGCCCCCGTGTTACGAGATTAATCCGTTCTGCAGTTGGGCTCGTAAGGCGAATTCACCCTATGGCGGGAAATCCAAACCTATGTTAAAAAGCTAATGCATTTAGAACCCCAGGTAAAAACATCAAAAGTGTACATACATATTAAAAATTGTTACCAAAATAGTATCATAAGTGCTACGTATATATATTATACATGAATACAATCAGAAATCATAAATGAAAAATATATAAAGGATTTATTTACCTTTGAGTGGTGTTTGCTATGCCCATATTCCCTAGTAAGGGTAGCCTAGGCTAGGCTAGCTTCGTATTTCTTGATTATCTCCAGCTTCGTTTCCATATAAATCATCTTCTTACTTCTCTTTAACATCACTATCAATCTTGGGACCCATGGCGAACCCATTCAAGTTTGAATTAAACAGTAAAATGCACTATAAATATGGTTTTGTAACCACTCGCGATAGAACAAAGCTTTACCATCCCGCCATTTTGAAATGTTAGGCCGACCAATAGCAGACCAGCATTGTAGTGACGCGTTATAGGGAGGCAAGTTTGATGGAAACTGAAAATAAGTGCAATTACCTAAAAACGCCTGCAGATGGAGACAAAACAACACAAATTCAGCCAAGCCCCTAGGGTCATGACAATTGTTTTTGTCGCAAAGCAGGGAAAATACCGTAAAGAGGGAATGAAAAAACTCTATTCCACATTGCAACATGAAAAAAATGTAAGACAGGTACGCTCTAACCCGGGGGTCCACTATACTTATGTGGTTCAAGCTCATCTTTTTTGCTTGTTAAATGCCAAACGGTTTCTATGCCGAGGCTATTTTTTTTTCTTCAAAATGTTAAAACAGTTGTTGTAAAAATATAATTGTTTAAACATGGTATCAGTGTAAAATACAGTATTCTTACAATTTTCAGATAAATTAATGCAGTGAGCCACTGTATATTTCTAGTCTACTTTTTCTATTGATTGCAACTCAGTATCGGCAGATGCTCAAAGTCAAGTAATTTAGACTCAGACTCAGGTGTAAAAAAAAAAACAAAAAACTGAAAAGTGGGCGGGGCATGACTTAAAAAACGTTTTGCCATACATTTTTTTCTATAAAGAAAAAAAAACCACTCCTTAATACACCTTTTCAGGGGTTGTGGGGGTCTTTTTTTAACCCTTTTTAAACACCTTCCTATACATGGTCATTTTTTTTCTCATTTAAGAAAAAAAACTCTTTAGCAATGTGTGTCGTTTATTTTTATGACTATTTACAATGTAAAGTTTACATTGTAGATTATCACTGATAACAACAAAATTATGAATGAACATGTGGACTTATGTACTTAAAAATGGTGAAATAACTAAAACCATTTTTCTACTCAGGTTTCTTGAAAATTGCAACCTTTTGTTCTGATTATTTTTTTCACATTTTTGGCATTCTCCCAAAGTGTTCGAGAGGGAGTCACCTGAAATGGTTTTTAATTCATCATTGCGCCTTAAAATGGTTAATTAGTGGAATTGTTCTGCCTAAGTCAATTTAATACACAGCCAACAGCTCTATAGGGCAACTGTTAAAATTTATCATATGTTAAAATTCATTTTATAGCAAGAACAGTAATCAGGTAATTAAAAAAAAATTGTGGCCACCATGACTTGTCAACTCTGCAAAAACTAGTGACACTGTATCACTGAACTGCACCAACCCTCCTCGAATGTCCACCGTGAGGCACACTAGACTTTGAAAAGATCCTCTAAAACACAGGTGTCAAACTCTAGCCAAATCTGACCTGCCATGTCATTTTATGTGGCCCGCAAAATGCTAATTATGACTTCAAGGTTCTAGACTAAAATATCAAAATTGCAAGTTGTCCTTAACTTTAAAATGTTTTGAGGGAAACAACAAGAGTTTTAAAGTGTTGTTTTTACATTTGTGTACAGTTGCTAAAGGATTTATGGTGGCACTGGAATGGATTAATTCAGTTTCCATTGTTCCCAAGGGGAAAAATCTTAACTTGACCAGTTGGCTTTGGAATTTTATGAATAAGATCTAAAGCATCAGTTGGACATTATGTGCACTTGAGTGTAATGTGGCACGTCATGTGCTGGCCAAATGTCACTCAATATTACAGGAACTGTGTGCTTCTATTTTAAGACAACAAAATGGATTCCTGCGTACTGATGCATTCTTGGGCAGATTAGTGGAAAAAATTTGATTTATGCCCCGGTGATGCGACCACGCAACAGCTGGTGTGACTTTGACACCGGACACCGCAGAGAGTCCCGTGTCACCGTTAAATACCCAGAATTCCCCTACCGGGCAGAGGCGTGGCAGCACACTCATGCACTAGATCAGGTGCTCGTTGAGGATATTTTATTGACATTTTGTACATGACAGTTGTGATCGCATTGTAAAAGCTTAAGCTCTTATAGTACATGGACACCGTAGTTCATGTCTCCTATAGTCGCAGGTTATTTCTTCATAATGTACTTGGCTGCCTCAGTGATATTATAGCTATTTTAAGCAGGGGTCGCTAATCTGTGCCCTGCAAGTGTCTTTATTTAAAGTGGCTTGTAAATGAATGGAGGTTGGTATTTACATGATGTGGATGTAAGAAATATGAGCTACACTTGGAAGACGTCTTCAAGGTTTTCAAGTTGTTTTTGTGTCAAATACAAATGAATGTGGATAGGCACAAAGGAAGAACTAAACATATCTAGCCAGTTTTGCATGACTCAATTCGCTGAAGAAAAACTATATATATTGAATTCCAAAAACTAGTAAAAACAAGTAGTGTCTATGCATAGTGATCATTTGTTGTGCGACTCAGAGCAAAAGGGCTCTTTCTATTAAGGCATAATAAGCTTCTGAGCCAATGATAAAAAGAAGCAAACAGCTATGCGAAGCCGTTGAGTCCCAAGAGTCTCCTGGTGCAGGATTCTCCAACGCCTTGCAGTCATACGCAAAGCTTTCCACTTTCTAATGTTCACAAGGGCATTTGCAGTTGGCTCAAGAATACAGGACTCATTTTCAAACTTTTTTTTTCCACTGATGAGTGACTATTAGCTTACTTCATTCTAGTTGCATTATGCTGTGTGTTATTTGGCTTTGTATGTGTAAAAAAAAAAAAAAAACATGTTTTCATAATTGAAAAGAATGTTTTGGACTTTGGATGTTCCACTGTCCACCCCTTGCAGTCTTGACAATGAAAAGTTTCCGTAGCTGTTGTCTCTAAGGATTAATTGTAGCGTAACTTCTCAGTGTATTGTTTGCTCTGGTAGGTGCAGCTGACATGACAGTTGTTGTGGGAACACCGTTGTGAAGCAGCTGATCTGCTCATGTCATGTTCCCACTTTTGGCCTTCACTGAAAGCCTCATTTTGACCGTCTGTGACACCTAATTTTGGCCCCCATTCACATGTCCCAGCACTTCACTGTATACGCTTGCATTGAGAGATTATTTACCCTCCTTTGGTAATGTTCCCTGCAAGTTGTGTCTTGCATCGAATTCTTAACAGCTTTTAATTACAGACTCACAGAATTTCTTATCAAATTAGCAGGGCATAAAATTCAAACTGTATTTAGCTCCACGGTGATGGTCAGCGTGACATTTGCATCACAACAACATTTTTTAGAACACACACATTCTCACCCATTATGTTACAAATGGTGTTACAAAATGTTACAAAAATCTACAAAAAATCTTTGATTATATAGACTAGTAAAAAATGAATCATTAAATAGTGGTCTGCCTACCTCACATTTAAACTTGTTAAACACTAACATTTTTGACACATTTTAATTACATTTTCAAACAAACATGTATAAGCATTAAATATTTGAAAAATATTGTGTACAAACTGAAGTGTAGGTATGTTCTCTTAAAAACTGGGGTCTGTTGGGATAATATGTGTGTGAAGTGCACAGTCCTGGTTGCAAGTCTCTGGATATGAGCTGGGGCAGAGAGTATGTCCTGAGTAGGTAGCTAGTACTAGCTTGTACTATTTACCAACCATTCAATAAATGGCATCTGCAGCCAACGCTCTCATTTTCCACGCGAGGGCATTAAAGTAATTAACTGCCCAATGAAAGCCCATTAAAAAAGCATAGTGGGTGGTAGGGAACAATGATTAACCAATTTATAGTACAGTAGGTGAAGACTTTACATGGAACCGCAGTATAAATATACTTTGTAAGCTTTTTGTTTAAATATGTGCTCCTAAAATGTGCACAAAACTTCGCAATTCAAACTTCTGATTACTTATTTGATTTGTAACGTAATGAAACAGTGTATTGTAAAGTCGTGCGACTTTACACTCCTGTCACTGAAATGACACTTTTTTTAAACATTACCTATATAATTAATAAGATTGCAACAACCTGACCCTGGAACAGATTACTTTAATTTCCATTATTTCCTATTTGAGCATTTATGTATAATTGTACAAATAAACTTGTAAGGTTCTATTGTGCATTACTAATTCCCAAGGGCTTCACACTCGGACTGTATATTATTATATTCTGGTTGTGGACATATTAAAGTATGCGGTGTGTCCGATTTATTCATTGTGTCCACTCCTTACAGCAAAAAGCGATAGATATTCAACACAACATCATTACGTCCGCTGACAAACTGCATTCATGGTGCAGGCTTTACTTTTGGTTTGCATCCAAGAAAACTGAGCAAAACCCCACACGAGCAGACAGTTTCATCTGATCCACTGGTTGTTTTGCACGTTTGTTTCCACGTGTGGCTTGAATTGATTAGCATTAAAAGCAGAAATCATAACAAGGTGCCTGAGAGTGGAAAAGCCATCATCATAGAAACAGCTTATCAAGCTTGTGCAGTGTACTGAGTGGGGATAACAGGAAGTGCGGAAAACGGAGGAAAACGTTGGTCTTTGTCATCCTGTCATCTCAAAATAATGTGCGCGGGTGCAGCCGAGTTCATAACATAACATTACCAAATATTGGTTTGTTTACGTGGCCATGGTGAGCATGTGTAAATCAAACGGGCTTTTTTTTTTGGCTGTGTGGAAGGTGACATTGTTAGATCAGCAACATTGTGAGGAATTGATGTAATTGCCGTCACTTTTAGGACATTACCAGGCGCAAGCGGTCCACAGCACCGTCGCAAACAGTGCTCACCCGGTGCTTTTAATAGGCGCAGACGACTTCGGACATCATTCTTTGAATTTGATGTGTCCCTCTCTCCGCCATGCCCCTCCTTCCTGCACCGTCGCCCATCAACTATAATAAGATGTGGAATGGCTGGCAGCCCGAGCTCGCAGAGGGAAGGCAAAACAAAGAGAAGCATAATGCAGGAAGCAGAGCACTTGGATGTACTGTATGCATGATGTACGTCTAGTAAATGTGTCTCACGCTAATTTAGACGAATCTATGAGGAATTTAAGATTTGATGGCTTACTGTCATGTGAAGTTTATTTTGTGCTTTGCCCCTTGATTTTGTTCTTTGTTCTTGAACGTTAATGCTTAGAAGAGAGGCTTTGCTTTATGAGAAAAAAGGTACAAATTTACATCAATTGTAATCTCAAAAGAAAACATGTTGTTTTTTTTAAAGTTGCTGTCATAAGAAAAACAATATTTTACAATTTGTAACTAAGAAAAAAATAAAGGTACTGTATACTTTTAAAATTTTGTCCATAATTAGATAATTATTTTTCATGTACAACTAATACCTTAACCCTAGATTTTTTCTGTGACGTTTTTTCTACTTTGCAACTTTTTTTGTGTCTCATCAAAGATAAAGCATTGAAAAAAAAGCCACTACAGAGCTGAAATTTTTGTTGGAATGTTAAAAGAGGCCAAAATTCTCAAGGGCACCAACACACTCAGAAAATGATACTCTGGAACATTATTTAAATACATTTTTTTTTCCATTGATGCCCATTCTAAATAGCAACTTTCCATATACACTGGACCCCCGGGCTTACGTTTTTTTCACGTTACGATGTGGAATACTGAGTTTTTTCGTCCCCTCTTAAAGGCATTTATCCTGCTTTACAATTAACATCAGCAACTGTCATGACCTGTGGGTTTGGTTGTTTGTTGTTTTGCCTCCCTCTTGAGGCGTTTTTTGGTAATTGCTCTTATTTTCTGTTGGCTACCCCTGCTGCCACACGTTACTACAATGCTGGTCTGTTATTGGTCGGCGTCTCAACTCCCTAAGATACTGGTCTATTATCGGTCAGCGTGATGGTGTCACGAAGATGCTGGTCTGCAATTGGTCGGGCGCGCGGGCTCACAAAGATGGCTGCCTAAAGAATTGATCTTGTGTGAGAATGCTTACAATGTCGTATTTATTATGCATTTTAGTGCTTAATTCAAACTTGAATTGGTTATCCATGAGTCCCAAATGTGCTAGTGATATTAAAGAGAGAAGCAAGAAGATGATTTGTATGGAAACAAACCTGGAGATAATCAAGCTAAGCTAAGATATCTTAGCCTAGGCTACACTTACTAGGGAATATGGGCATAACAAACGTCGACTCAAAGCTAACTGTACTATTAACCCTTTTGTTTTGTCATGCATTTCTCATCATTATGTATGAATTGTTGTTTGAATCCCGTCAATGGGCCCTCGACTGTCGGTCAATGAAGAACTTGATGCGTTGAAACGTTTAACACAACTAATCCAGTAAGTGGTGCCACAGCGTAGTTTGTGAAATTTCTTTACAAACACTCGCTGCACAGCGGGAGTATATTATTCAAGTAAAACAATATGGATCACAAGAGGAGTATGTACGTTTGTTTTTGCTTTGATGCTATAAGGCTTTTTTTTTTTGCTAGTTCGTGCTATTATTTGAAATAAATGTGTTGGCGCCAATGTGTGCGTCTGCGTCTGTGTTTCTTTTGCTAATGCAAAGTTCCTCGTCCGTGTTAGTTTTGTATGTGCAAATTAGGATAGCCTGCGAGTCTTGATTCGGCCCTAAATGGTTTGTAGTTGGGCCTGCAAGTCTTAAAAGTGGGCCTCAATGTTTTTGTTATGATGACATTACAGACTGTGTGCATGAGGTGATTTGTCAGTGTGCTGACAAAACGTGCCTAGTGACTGAAACGTAAGATTCAACTATTCATCCATTGTTTGAATATGAATTCTATTGGATGAGGGTGTTTTCAAGCGTTCAATAAAATTTTTGTGCACACCAGTAGTCTGCAGCTAAGAGGGCATGCCTTTACAAAAACCTGTCTAGTGCCTAGTGCAGAGCTGATAAAATAAATAAGTGAATAAATAATTCACTTATAAATAAATAAGTTAATAAATAAACTGCCGAGTGATTGTTGTGTCAGCATCAGTGATTATTGGTCCGCTGATTGAAAATGGGGAGGTTAGGTGGCACTCTGAATAGCACGTCCGCCTCACAGTTAAAAGGACCTGAGTTGAAATCCACCTGGCTCCGACATTCCTGTGTGAAGTTTGCATGTTCTCCCGGGTGGGTCCTCTCCGAGCACTCCGGCTTGCTCCCACACTCCAAAAACATGAATGGCAGGTGTATTGGACATACTAAATTGTCCTTAGGTGTGATTGGGTACGTGAATGCTTGTTGGTCTCTGTGTGCCCTGCATTTGGCTGGCAACCAGTTCAGGATGTCCCTCGCCTACTGCCCGAAGCCTGCTGGGATAGGCACCAGCAAGGGTTAGGGTCAAAGTGCCCTTGTCAAAAAGTGGGCATGCATAAACAAATTCTGCTGCCATGACTTATTGACATATCCAATGCTCTAACTTTGTCATATGAAATGATCCACTAATATTTTGTTTTTATAAATATATACGAACAACAACGTTAGTTTTTCTATTAGCAAAATTATGCTACTATTGTCCATAAAAGGGATATCGTTATATTTTTTTTTAAATAACTTTATGTATGAATAGGTCTGATGCCACTGACCATTTTGAGTGGTTGAAAGTAAAAATATATTCATAAATGGTTTTGTTATGACACCTCAAAAGCAGTGACATTTTTTGAAAGAAAATCAAAAGTCTACTATGTTTTTCACAAGCCCCCAAGGGTTAAATACCATGTTTTCCTTTTGCTGTCAACTGAAACTAACATCACCTGCACTCAGTGCTCAGATAAAGACCAATCACAGGTCACCTGTTGTCTCGGTTTAGTGTTCACAAGCTGAGTCATGATTGGTTGTTACCTGAGTCCTGCGTACATGTGATGGCATTGTCAATTGACAGCAAAATTATATTTAAATCAAATTGTATTTGTATAGCATTAATTTGAAGGCATTAATTATGCAGGGAATATTATTTTGACAAATGTGAACTCATTACTGCCGCGTTTGCTAAATAAGTTGGGTATCCCTAACCCTTTAAATGTAAAACACCTACAGGTATCTGGATGGTCCTATGAAAAGTGGAAAAGTGGTAGAAATGTACAATAATAAATTGATTATGATAATAATAGTTGTTGTTTTTTTTTTTTTTACAAAAACCTGCAATTTTACAAAGAAAAAGTTATCACTGTCCAAATGACCATCTTGTTTGAGAATTTTGACAGAGGATACTTTTTGTAAAATCTTCATCTAAATAATTCTTTGTACTGCCCTTTCAATACAGTATGTGCACATACATATTGAGATGGCACTGGGGTGCTAAAAAAATTGTAAATTGTTTCAAATATTTCTTAAAAAGCATTTCACATTATTTTTTACGTGCATCGTATGACAATCCCGTTCTTTTCATTTTCTCTTTTGCAATGCAACACGAGTGTCGTGTTGCATTGCAAAAGAGAAAATGAAAAGAACGTAATCATTGTTGCCTCGGGTAATTTTAACTGTGGATGCAAGTTGTGGAAAGCTTGTAAAGTGTCGTGCTTGAAATTGACATTGAAAATCTGTACCCTGTATCCCAGTCTCCTCTGACTCTTTCTATGTTTGAAGTTGCTGGAAGTTTGGAACTAGTGAATCTTATGTACTATACTGTGTCATCCTGTTACTTAGGCGCATCCCACCCCATTGGTGGGTAAGCCGCAACAACAGGTCTTCGTTTCTTTGCGTAACCTTCCACAAGCGCACAGGAATGCAAACTGGAAAGGGCAGATCCGATGCGAGCACCCCTCCCACCCCATACGCAGAGAGAGCGAGTCCCACACACAGACGTTCTGTCACTCCTTATCTTCCCGGCAGTATTGAGGAGAGCGCTCCCTTTGCCCCCAGTGTACTGCATGTGTGTGCTGTGAAGCAGCAGGCCGAGTTGAGATTGCGCGATCGAATCTGGAAGGGGAGAGGGAGTCACAGTAGCAGCTGCTGCCTTGCATTAAGCCACTCTCACGCTGACAGAGGACAAGCGCAGGGATACGCACAACCTCTCCAAACAACAATAACGCCTGACTTGCTCGACCTGTCTGGACCCCCGCTGGATTTGTTTATGTATTCCTCGTGGTGTGTGTCGCGAGGATGAGGATGAGAGAGCTGTCTCTGCGTCAGGACCCTGACCTGAGGAAGGAGCTCGCCCTGCTGGCGCGAGGCTGTGACTTTGTGCTGCCCTCGCGCTTCAAGAAAAGGCTCAAAGCCTTCCAGCAAGGACAGGTCGAGGTTCGTATGAGTGCGCTGGACTTACTCAAGGCACTTGTATTTCATGTTGGTTATACTACTTTAGTAGTTCTGACTACCGGGCACCCGCCAACTACTGAGCACTCATACATTAAAGTTCCTGTCACCCAACCATTCTTGAAGCTAATAGAATAAATGTTCCTTTGATCCAGTGACATCAAATATGAGCCACATTTACTGGGTAGCATTTCTCTTGTGGTGTTTTTGTGTCGATAGTTGATTCAGTTTCAACTCAGCCAACTTACCCAATTCGGTTCCTTTTTTTTTCCACTTTTAATCAATCCGCTATTTAAGTAACAATGAAAATAGCGTCACCATCAAGTTGAATCTGTGTACTAACCAACTGTCCAAAAACTCGCCAGCTTCTTTGAGTTCCCAGGCACTGCTTTGTTTATCTTAAACTGGTATTGTACACTCGCATCTAGGCCTGTCACAACATTTTTATTTGATAAAGGTAGTGATATCTAGTCTTACTCTTTGTAAGAAATAGCTTGCTTCCCATAAAAGCAACTCAAGTTTAGCTTACCACATAAATGCAAAGCACCCAGCTGCAACTCCAGCCCCTGCTAATGATAGCGACAAAGACACTAATGTAGCAAGCCATATCACATCCCTTTGCCAAAATAAACTTGAGAAAACCCTGTTTGAGCAAGTGTGCAAAAGATCAGATGGAAGATTTTAATGTTAATTTCTAATCATTTTGCCACTTACAAAAGAAAATGGCACCATTCTTCCTAATGAACGAAAGTTAAACTTGCAGCCAACACATGGGACTAGTCTCGAGTACAGCAAAAGACAAAAGATTACAACTGCATCTGATAGGCTTGATTAACACTGCAATCTTGGTACTAAATCCGATCTGTATCCGATCTCTGAAAATCCGACTTCAGTCTGAACGGCCAGCTCGCATTCATCCGACTCGCATGTAACAAACGAGTAACAAACATTACAATTCTGCACTCATAAAAAGCACACACAGGATAGTTTCAAGGTGTTCATCATTCAAACACAGGTTATATACAGGTTGCATTCATTTGGAAACGTGAACATATAATAATCACAAATAATCGGATTTCACACAAAAAATTTTAAAAAAGGAAATCGGAATTGAGCATTAATCCCTGCAGTGTGAACCAAGCCTCAAAGAAATTACGCAAGCCACTTTTTTTGTTTTTGTTTTTTGATCTACTTACTACAATATCACATTATATCAACTAAATGTTTAAAAACAAAAATGTTTTGTTTTTTGGGAGATTAATTTTTTTTTTATCTCGACGACTTAAACACAGTACAGCGATCTCACGTGAGCTATAATTTCTCTCGATGCAACTGAATGTTGCATAGCCTCGCTGTCAATTTTGGCACTCAAAATGAGTATTGGCAGCCATTTGCCATTCTCTTGAAGTTCATGGCAATCGCAAGAAATGTTTGCAGAAATCATAATGCATAAATAAGAAATGAAACCGTGAAAAAGAACAACGTTTGCATGATCACAATTGTATCCTGCAACGCCTCACAAAAATAAAAAGCATTTTTGGGCGTGACACGCAGACTAAACTGGGATTTAGTCGTAGAACTTAACTCCCACAAAGGTGAACAACAAAAACAAAACAAGAAAGTAAAGAAGCAGGGTAAGTGAATGTTGATGTCCTTTGAAAACAAACTCGCATGTAAATAAATGACAATGTATCAAGCCCAAAAAACTATTGTGTCCATTTTTATCCAGACTCATTAAGTTAATGTCATTGACAGACATTAACTAGACTTAATGTCACACAGCTTCTGCAGAACGAAGAAAAGGTTTTGCCACACTTCTTTAAGACTTCTCAAATTTAAGTGTCATTCAATAATGGCAGCATATTTGTTTTAAAGCTATTTTCACCGCTTTAAATTGACTAACTATAATTGGTTTGCGCCTTCTCTGCTGGCCTTGAATAACCTGAAATTATCATAACTATCATAAACTATAATAATTAGAATAACTACAATGAAAGTCAATTTAATTTTTAATTTATTTTTACTAAATATATATATATATATATATATATATATATTTTTTTTTTTTTTTACATATAAAATCATTCTCCATATTCTGTTCTTTGTGTGTCATATCCATATGGTTACACTCCTTCAAAGCTGCCATTTTAGTGTAGAGTTTTTAGCCAATTAGAATTCAGCTAACATGTGTCGCCTGGCGGACTTCCATGTAGACCATGTCTGCCTAGCTGGGAGGCGCTCGGGCATTCGCTTGAACAAGTAGAAGGCTTCTGTGCAGTGTGCAATGTTTTACAGTTTTGTGTATGGGCCCGTAAGTGGACGCTCACTGCAGGAAGGCGGTGCTATATTGATCCTCCATGTTTTTACAGTAGAAGTAGTTAAACGAAAAAAAAAAAAAACATGTTGCTCAACCAGCTAAGGTTAGCGTTTTTTTTTGGTTTGTTTTTTTTTAACCCACAATAGCTGAAGAAGAGCGAAACATAAATAACACTTAAAACACTTAAATTGCCTTTTGTAATTTAGCGTATATTCTTGTTAAAGCTTGCTTGCTCTTGGTGGACTTCATAAAATTTTGTGGACAAATAATTTGAAATTATGACTTATTCTAAGTTTTGGCACTTATAATGATAAGCTTTAATTACTGGTGCGGGTTTATTGATTTTTAAATGCTCTGAAAAAAGCCTGTGAAGGCCTAAGTGTGAAATGCATATATATATATATATATATATATATATATATATATATATATATATATATATATATATAATATATATATATATATATATATATATATATATATTAATAGACAGAGATAGAGTCTTTCACCATGACCAAGGTTTCCGCCGGATGGGGGCCAAATATAAAGGACATGTAAAAAAAAAAAAAAAAAAATCCACAAACATTGAATTTCAGGTCAAATCACATAAATCAATCTTAGGTTGAGGCAGTAACTGGCCAAATTACTTTTTTCTGAATTTAACTAATGTATTATAAGCACATGTTACACAATTATTGACATCACAAAGAATGAGATGAAAATTGAATAAAATGGCAAAAACACACTTTTAACTCACGACATTCACACCCATGTGACCGCCTCTCAAAGTTTGTTAATTTTTCTCTTTGTGTTTTTAAAACCCAAAGCCTTCCAAACATCTGTTTTCGCGCTGGTTGATTTCAGTGCTTACGCTATTTTTTTTTTTTAATTCATATATATATGCTACTTTAGCCCAACGACAAGATCTCGAGCGACACGAGAAGTCACATTAATCTATGAGAAAAAAGCCCTATTAAAGGAATTGACTCATTGTTTTATCAATATCAAGCTATGAAAAGGATATCAATTCAAAACGGACTGTCTGTGTTGCCATGTAATTTGGTGGTAATTTAATGGATGGTGTTTCATTTTACATGGACCCATAAACTGTGCTACCCTTCAGAGCAAGCATCTTTCTTTGTTAGCCAATTGCTCAGGTTTACCTTCGCTGTGTTCCACATTTACTGGTGTGGTAAAATCCTAGCAACTCCTGATGATTTCTTGCGTACCCCCAAAAATTAAAGTTTTCCGTTCCCAACATTATACTATTCTCCGTTAGCCAACGGCACAGGTGTTCCTTAGGCCCAGTGAGACCCGATGTTCGCAATATTTACTAGGTGGTGTTTTTTTTGTGCAACATGTTGCTTGTAGCACCACTCCTCCGTCCTTCCTTCAGGCCACATCACTGGGAATGTGTAAAATGTCATAAGGCTTAGCAAGTCAAGCTTCAGGCGCTCAGCTAGTGGTTAGCATGTGGAGTAGGAGGGGGACAGGGTGGCAGCAGAAGAGGTTTATGTCCATTTATGGACATGGTTTACTCCGGTACACGGTGTGGCACTGCGCACAGCAGAGGATTAGGCGCATTCATCATTCACAGTGTACCCTGAGCAATGTTTACAATTTGGACCATGTGGTCAGGTGTTACATGAGTTTGCAAGGCAGAAACAGACATCAACTAGAGCGGCACTCGTACACATTCGGCCGGACCGACTTGCTCAATAGTTCATATCTGAGATACCATAGAAGGGCTTGGTTAATACTGAAACTACAGCTTTTTTTTTTTTTTCATTTTTACAAGTAGGCATGCCGATAAAACAACCTAATTTCTAACCATTCCATTCCATCGCTCTACTGGTAGAGTTGGTACTCTATACAGGTCCAACAGTCTTTATTCTATGCTTTCCATGGGCCAATGTCAGATTCTGATGGTGACCTGAGCAAAAATATCACAGCATTAAAATGTAAAATTACAGCAGTTTTTTTTTCATTAAAATAATCGATTATATTTTTGAACAAAATACTGAAAAGTCGTTACATTAAAAAGTGTGGACCATGATCAGTACAAAAAATAAATGTATAAAGAAATATGTTAACATTTTTCTTGTATTTAGTTGTTCTTAGTTCCATTAGTAAGCTATATTTTTAAGACACTGCACCGCCCTTCCATAAATGTACATATTTGTGACACAGATTACTGCACTACATATATTTACTTAAATATTTTATTATTAAACTTTACACCATAACATTAGTGTTATCCCTGACCTTTTCCATCCTTTGGCAATAGGCAGGAAACACAGAGGACCGGAGTTGCCCTCGGTGGAACGGCCCTCGGACATCTTCCTAGACTGACACCCATCACTGACCAAACATAATAACAAGGAAGAAGAGTTAACACTCAAAATTCCAATGTATTATATAAGCACTCTAAATACCATTTTCGCCACGCTTTCTTTCGTCCTCACTGCTCCCGTTTTGCCGTGTTTCTCACTCATGTGAGCTTCACTCGGAGATTGCTCTGAGGACTGGCTTGAACAAGATTGGCCAGGCAATCGTCAATCAGCTCTCGGGCACCCATTTATATGATTGGCTCCCGGCGCGACATTGACCTATGAGGGCAGGAGTGGATTAAAACTCCTATATGCTCCAATATTGACAGTATAAGAGGTTACTGAAACGTTGACGTTTTACCACCGCAGAAAACCGTCAATAGAGTCATCGACCCATACTTACGCTGTTATGGACACCTGCAAATGACTGTATCATGCATAGCCATACTTGAGTGTTAAGAGGAACTGCATCATGTTATTTTTAACTTTTTACAGCCAAATGTATATGTATGAATGATGAAATGATGCAAATTGGCAATTTAATTTCTAATGAAATATTAAGTTGGGTTTTTTTTTTTTTGGTACGGGCATTTCTGATCAAGAAGTGAAACGACTCGACTAAAACCGCTCCTCGCACAGTGTGACTGCTGTGACCCCTTCATGACACCCTTCTTAACCTGACTGGCCACGAAACATTAACACTAAAAAATCTAACATAACTTTGCGCAGCTGTGATTTTACGTCAAGAAACTTAAACGTAGATGTAAACAGCACTTTGAGAGACAGCAGCAGAATTAAAATGCCCCATCAAAGAAGTCTTTCTACAGCATGAATGTTCTGTATAAATTCATATAATGCACTTGATTAATTTCTATACATCAAAACTAACATGTGCCTACAGCTATAGCCTCACCATCTTGTGCAATTGTGGGAATTGTGCCTGCTCTCATTTGTGATTTCATGGAAAATCTTTTTGCATTGGCAAAGTCTCGCCATGCAATCCCCGATTGAATGACGATCACAAACGTCTGCTGGTTTGTCTGGCCGTGTGCTGCCAAACACACACATTCGCCACTTCGACATTTTCTACAGTCAAACCTTTCACAAATCAAATTATTGATCCCATATACCACACCAAAATGGAGTGACCTGTGACTATTCATATGGAAATCGGGAATGCTATAGTTTCTCTCATCTGGCCACTAGCAGCAATAAGTTCAAATTGAGACCCTTCACCATGGAGATGATAATTGAGACAATGTTGATCCCACCTTGTGGCATCATGTTTTCCCCATGAACATCATGATCTACTGGAGGCCACATTTGTCAGTCATGTTGTCAACTCTGGTATGACAATCAGTTTCAAGCTTTTTTAGATGTATTTTTTTCAAGGTGGAATGACTTGTTCATGTTGTGACAGTTATGTTGTGTTGGGTTGACTTGGTCAAAGAAGGAATAGAACAGGCCTTGTTGTCTCATTTTGTCTTAAATCTTTTGACAGAATATGCTGGCCATGCTGTACTCATTAGTAGCCACTGCTATAAATCTGATGGTGTTTAAAGGGACAATGTGTAAGATTTAGACCGTTTTTCATTACGGATAGCATGAAGTGCTGCATATAGCTATAACAGACATGGCAGCCTCCGGAGGAGTGCCCCCCCCCCCCCCCCCCTATATAATATAATTTAATGATAACTAGACCTACGATTATATTTAAAACATACAGTTGGTTGTTAAGAACACATTTATATGCAAGTTTTTGAAATTTATTGTCATTGAATTTATTCCTTTTTAATGAAAAACGGTCTATATCTTACACATTGTCCCTTTAAGAAACAACCCACGAGATGGACTCATTCCTCTTCTGGCCTATGCAACCTTACCTCATACTGTGGGTTGTGTTATTCTTGGGAGTAAATCTTTTAACACTTGACTTAACCCAATGAGACTATCAGTAAATGCATGAGCAACACAATTTTCCAAGAAAATCTTTTCCACAGAGGTCCTTCAAGAAACCTATCTGTAACCAAAAAAAAAAATCCCATATTTATTCACCTCTTCCTTTTTATGCAGCAACCCAGAGAGATGAGACATTGGTACGACCATGTAGGCTTTCACACTGCAGCATGGCATCTTCCATTCAGGAAAATTAGATGATCCCAGTATCTGGTGTCACGCACCCTGTTCCTTGTCATTCATAAAGCAGTGACATGAGTGGGGAAATGGTAAAATATCCTAGTTTACACTGGCAGACTGACAACCTAAAAGTATTTAATGATATTCCAATGTGTATTAATCAACTAACCGTTGTTGGAACTCTCTAAAACACAAGGTTGTGGCTCAGCTCATCATTTTATTAGCTGCATGTGTTATTGCCGCTGTGTCTGCAGAAATGTCTGCCTTCTAAAAAGGCAATTTATGTACTTAACCTCAGTGCTTCTCGCTGGTTGCTCCCTTTAAGATATCAACCCAACTTATCTTTGTGTTTATTCTCGTAACTGTACCAAAAATTCTGTCTGTTAAAATTTCATCTTTTGCTTGTTGTGGCTGTAGCTTGTAATTGCGTAGAAGTGCACTATACTGGGGGATGTTACCTCGTTTCAATTTTTAAACCTGAGAAGGTACATGTTGTGAAACATTATTGCAGCCGGGGCCACAAATGATGTTGGTTTCCCAGACAGGCCAACTAACTAATCTTCTCTGCCCATGGAGACATCAAAACAGAGCGGCACTTGGCTGTTTATCATCTCTAAATAGAGAGCATGAAGTGTGAGTGGATGAAAGTTATTGCAGAGTCCTCAATCCAAATCAGCTGATGTTGTTGTTTGATTCCCTCAAACAGTGGCCTACCCAACAGTACCCTGCTTAACCAATTGTCCACTTAAAGAAGCCCTCCAGCACAAATGCACCTCTTTCCTAACGGTCTGGGAATTAAAAAAAAAAAAATTGCAGCACATTATTATGAGGGATACCAACATGTTTTTCCTTCATAACAAACATGTGTAACACATCTGAAAAACTGATATTTAAAAAAAGTTCTGAAATAGTAAAAGTTATATTACAAACTTTTGAACATGGAACCGAAAAAAAGACATTTTCTTCAGAGAATGATGAGTATGGAGTAAGAAATTGGTGCTTTACAGGGACTGAATGAGGCTGTAATACAATAAGGATTATACACAAAAGATGTAGAATCCTTATTCATTTTCCTTATGTATAAAGGATCATTACTGTGTACTTGTTTGTGGGGGAAAAAATGTGTGTGTCTGTGTGTGTTTATGTATATATATATACTGTACATATATATATATATATATATATATATATATATATATATATATATATATATATATATATATATATCCAATCCAAACAAATCACAGAAATTCATCGTACAGTAGTTTTATATGAAAGTGCTGGTATGTATTTTGAGGAGCAAATATTTATTAATCAATAATTATTTGATTTTTATGCCAATTTCATAAATTAACGGCTAGCTGTCAGCGCTCAAGTGCTCTGTACACTCAATCGTGCCATTTCAACCTGCAAATTCGGATCATAAGTCAAAACCCATGGGTGGAGATCTGGAGGAGGCAGAGGTATATTTTGCCTCTAAGCACAATTTAATAATACCTTTGCTTGTACCTTGGATCAACATTTTTGCCAAATTTTAGACAGCTTTTGGACAAAACTCCTAAATTAATCTGAATTCATTTGTGCACCACTGGACGTTAAAATATTATTTTGTTTTTAAATGAGCTGAAAATAAAGCATTTTTATTTTAATTCTATTGATTGGTTTCGATCGACGTTAATCGATCGTTAAAATAATTGTCAGCTTCTGTTTTTAATTCAGTATTATTTTTCAAATGCTTTTGTACAAATAAAGGCCTCCATTGTATGAAGAATGTGGTTTTCAATGGATTGGTTAAGTGATAGCAACAGTTCTTAGTGAGAAGAAGAGGAACTTACAAGGGAATCCAAAACCATCATGGTTTGTGATAGCATTAAGTGATTCACAGTTTGTGTCTTTGTGCGTGTGTCTTTGCATCAGGCGCAGGTGAGGACAGAGGAGCCCGTCAGCCGCGCGCTGAGCGAAAGCATTCCAAAGTTTTACTTCCCACAAGGTCGGCCCCAAGCCAACATTAACATCGACAGCCTCATTTCCAAAATTGAGGCGACGTTCGGCCAATTCCCCAATGAAAGGGCCACCATTGAGGACATGGGGCAGGTTGCCAAGGTGAGAAGGTGATTTGCAGCATGCCGCCCAGTCAGATGATTTACATGCTTGCCCCTTGGACACCAAAATTACGAGCCCAACTTCCTTGTGGTTTGAAAGTGTTTCCTCGGGGAAATTATCCAATGATGCAAGCCTACTTTTCCCCAGCACTTTTCTGTTGCAGTCGATTTCTTGAAAAGTCCTCAATAGTAACAACGGCGCGTGTGTCTGCTCAGGCCTGCGAGTGTCCTCTCTACTGGAAGGTGCCATTGTTCTACTCGGCCGGGGGCGACAGGACGGGCTTCGTGTCTGTGCACAAGTTCGTGGCGATGTGGCGCAAGTAAGACAATGGCCTCTTGTTGACGCTTTCAGCTGGGCCTCTCATACAACTCCGCCTGTTTGAACTGTTATTTCCTTGGCATCAGTAAACACAAATGATGGGTGGCAGCGGCCTTACAAACATTTGCACTGCGAACAAAAACAAGAGAAGAAAAACATGACTTTTATAAATGCATGAATACACAGTTGCGTGCAAAAGCCACCATTAGGTTAGTGTTGTTTTTGCAATTCTGTAATGACCGTATATAATTAGAATCAGTTCCCAGCGCAGGCCTCCTGAGACTCTTGAATTGCTTCAAACTACAACCTAATAAAACTGTTTTGTTTCTCGTTTATATACGCAGTGTCGACACAAAAGAGAAGACATATTTACTTTATTATGAAGTAATATTGAATCACAGTATTGTTGGCCTGCAGTTGGTCTTTACCCCCATTGAAATTGCTTTGGAAATTCTGGAGTGTAAACTGAATTGGGGAAAATTCAAAATCGCAAGATCGTACAAGATACAGACGCTCCTCTAAATACAAACATTTAATTTACGAACATTCAGATACAAACAGTATTATTTTGAGATTTTAACTCTGGTTTTGTATTAAGCGCCTTTTCTGTGTTACCATCATGAACAAAGCTTCCGCCTAATATACCTAGTAACCTTCCGCCCAATATAGTCAGCTCTTTGACCGTGATGTCGCTAAACAAAGAGTAAAATGACCCAGGCAGAATAGACACATTTACTGTGCAGTAATTAATTAGGATGGGCCAGAAGTGCTATGAAATACATTACGTAGGGAGAATGCGCTGGTGCCAATCTTCTCCATTATAGTTAAGCAAGACATATTCTGAAAGCCCAGACATTGCTTCAAAGTCTACTGTACCGTAGCAAGACGTGTATGATGCAAACAGACTTGGCATGCTTTTATTTTGAAGTTCTTCTCGGAAGCATGGTATAGCGACAACGGTCATCTTGGTGTTTTCCTCCCAGAGCTCCTCTCAGTGAAAACCAGAGTTTTTTTTCCAATTGACGTTCTTTATATTTTCAGCTGTCTTTGTTGTTGTTGTTGTTTTACAATTTACAAACAAATCCCATCTAAAGAACGTCCGTCCAGAACACAACGTTTGTGTGTAAAGAAGCGTCTGTTACTGCTGTATTTCTATTTGTCTGTGAATTATTTCAACACAGCTATGGGAATTGCAGGATATCACACAAGTGCTATTGCATACACTTTTGTTAAAGTCACACAAGCTTCTAAACAATGAGAATACAGTACATGTCAAAATCAAAACACCCTTTTATTCATTGTTTTTTTTCATGAATGAAACATTTTGTCCATGGCAGGTTAACGCTTAAAGCCGATATCCCACTGAGGGACAAACGGTTGCGAAGGTAGCGGCTCCATAGGTCCCCAGAGGTCACCACAAGGTTGTCAGAGATCACCAGACTCTGCTCTTGTCGCATCAAAGTTCTTGTGACCTCTGGCGATGCCTACCTAGAAAGAACCCTAAAAGACATCAAAATCCCTCAGTGGGATACCGGCATTAGTATTTGACATTATGTAGTGGAACTATTTCAAAGTGTTAAACAATATAGAAGGATTTAGAATTTACAGTCTTCAAGATAGGCCCCTTTTGGCCAGTTAACAAAAGACGTTTTGCTGAGCTTGGGATTTTCTCAGCTTTATGACATGGAAAATACTTTCTGAAGTCAAATGACTTTAATTTCACAGCTGTGCATCATCAAGAGTCAGCAGCTTAAGTTTCATCTCATAATGTCGGAGAACATTTGAATTCCAAGGGATTTCAAAATTTGCACTTGTACTCTAAATATCTTTAATATCTTTAAATATCTTTATCCACATCCTCACCAAAATGAAATGTGTACAAAACTCCAACATGCATAAAATGTTCTGATGTTTTCAGTGTAATATTAAACAAAAGCCATTAAATCACACACCTCGTAGAAACATGTAAGATCATTTGCACGTAACTGTATGTTTAGTGTGGTACGCTTTGGGCATGCCCTTGTATTAAGCATTCCAAAACCAAACAGGCCGACCTTTGACTTGAGCACATAATCGAGCTGTTCTTAGAATGAGGGGCCACAACAGATGCTCACCCCCCCCCCTTTTTTTTTTCTTTTTTAACTACCACAACTCAACACTGATAATTATCCAGAAGCCATCCAGAATTCTAATTTCAGAATGTATTAGAGCTGTTCTCATAATAGAACACACACAAAAAAAAGTTGCCTCGCCACCATCTGTTTTCTGCCCCCCATGCAGAACTCTGCAGACCTGTCACGACGATGCCGCCAAATTCGTGCACCTCCTGGCCAAGCCTGGCTGTAATTACCTGGAACAAGACGACTTTATTCCCTTCTTGCAGGTACTGGCCCGGCCGCGCGCACGCTCGCTGCTTTGGCTCGCCCTGTCGCTCACATAGGACGAATTCATATGCACTCGCCAGCCTCTTCATTTGGAACACCTGCCCGGGCTTAACTTTTGATTGACAGTGTCAGCGACGTATTACTTAAAGCAACAGTTGCAAGCACTCTGGAACATTCTACACAATATTTTTATTGTGCGCAAGTAGATGGGGTTCATGCATCAAAATCGTAGTATAATTCATATTTTCCTGGAGTTAGCCAAAGTAACACATGGCCCTTTGAAATTAACATTAAAAAAATAAAGGCTGAGGATGACTCAAATATTAATGTAATTAATATTATGTACCAGGATGTTGCCTGCAAGACTAGGCTTCTACCTGTACACGTTGCCTGTGAGTTTCCTTATTTTTTTATATTGAAATTACAATTAATAAAAAAGGTTTGTCACTGATACCAAAACACAACATTCCAAATGACCGTATGCCTATTCATCCCTGCATGTTGATCACTGTATTCATTACATAAAATACAAATTGACCATGTCATTTTAAAAGAAATGTAACCCTTTACTAGGCAGAGCGGCTGCATATTATGCATACGTTTTTCTATTTTTAAGTCCTAAACAGGCAAGAATTTTCCAGATTTTTTTTTCCCAGACCTTTGTATACTGTATCTGAGTGTCATCATTTTGTGATCTGTACAGTACAGGTAGGAGTACCTAATTTAGTGGATATGCCAACATCTGTGCATGAACCTGTACTACAACAGTGTGGTGGTTGTTGTTTCGGAAGAATATTCCATTGGGATGTGCAGGCGCTCTTTACATTTGCGATTAATTCCGGTGGCCCGCTTACTTTAATTTGTGCGCTAGTACTGGGGTGAGAATGTCTTTTGACGCCCGTGATGAATGAAAAGGCGATTGCAGTGGAGTAGATGCGACTGTCTGTGCCTGTTTCCCCCCGCTTGTGATTTATGAGTTGCGCTATGATTTGATTTCTCACAGTGGGAGTCAAAGAGGCACCGGAATAAGGCCTTTTCATTCCCGCGTAGATCGAGCATTCATGTCAACACATGGGAATAAGCATTAAAAACGATTCTTATGGAGTTTTAAAAAAAAAAAAGTTGTACTTATTGTATGCGGCATAAGGAAGGGGCTCAGATGCCTACATTTTTCCTTTGCTTTAGGATCACTGTCCACTCACAAGGTTCACAGATATACTTTTTTATTTTTTGCAGAAAAAAAAATACTGGTTGTCAGGTTGAGAACCAAATAATTTTAAAACCATCCAGCATCATGATCTTCATAAGCTCTTTTTAATGAAAGCGAGCTTCATCGTTAGCTTTCGCTTTGCTTTGACGTGACTGCGGTGAGCAAAAAGTGACCTGACTGTTGCCATCCGTCAGGATGTGGTAAACTCCCACGCGGGCCTGGCTTTCCTGAAGGAGGCGTCGGACTTCCACTCCAGATACATCACCACGGTACCGTGCCGCGAAACATCACACGTACGTTGCCTTGACGTCGTCGTTGAGCGTGTCCATTCTTCCAGGTGATCCAAAGGATATTTTACACAGTCAACCGATCGTGGAATGGAAAAATGAGTTGTTGCGAACTCCGAAAAAGTAACTTTCTTCAGGTAGGTCGACGCGCGGATGCTCCGCCGGAATGCGCGTCCTTCTTGATGTTTGCTTGTTTGTACTGATATCTCCCCGCTTGGTCAGAACGTGGCGCTGCTAGAGCAGGAAGAAGACGTGAACCAGCTGACAGAGTTCTTTTCCTACGAGCACTTCTACGTCATCTACTGCAAGTTCTGGGAGCTGGACACCGACCACGACCTGTACATCGACGCCAAGGACATGGCGCAGCACAACGACCAAGGTGCGCGTGCCACGCACAAGATGGCCGCTCCGCAATCGCGTCCAAATACTGACGCCGTGCGGTTGCTCGTTCACAGCCATTTCCCAAAAGATGATTGAGAGAATATTCTCAGGAGCAGTCACGAGGTAAGGGATTCATCCTCACTTGCATGGGAAATACACTGGATTTTAGTCCTCGGAAGCACTTTTTCTCTCAATCGATTTAGCCAAAATTTTTGTGAAATGGTCATTGTTTTCCATGTAGGCGTGCATAACTATGATATGAAAAAACTTTTCATCCACAAGAGCAGTTTTGCATTATACGTCAATGTTTTTCTTAAATATGATATCTTTTTCATTTAATGATCTCATTAAATTGTTCCATGTTGCCATATGAGATGAGAGTTTTGCAATTGCAATTTCATTGTTGGGAAATATACTTTTTCATATAATATCAGGATTTTATTCTTTGAGTATCTGACAGTATTTGCGTGTTATTATTTTATTTCACCACTTCAGTCACATAATATCAGGATTTTATTCTTTGAGTATCTGACAGTATTTGCGTGTCATTATTTTATTTCACCACTTCAGTCATCAGTTTTTTTTCTCATCTCATCTTTTTAGCAATTTAACCATATGTTATTGTTATGAAATGACATTCTTTTTGCCACATTGTAACATTGTTGTCATCAAGATTAAAATTGTATGTAAAGTGGTGTTTTTCTCATAAGAGCCTGACAGCTTGTTATAAGACAACAAAATCTGACTTTGCTGCTATTTGTGGTGTGGAGGGACCGGCGCGTGTTCAAGGAAGGCCGCTTGAGTTACGCCGACTTCGTGTGGTTCCTCCTCTCCGAAGAGGACAAGAAGACGGAGACCAGGTATGTGCTCCCCACGTGTCGGCTTTGGAAAGGGGAGTGTTTGGCCTTGACCCGTGTGCACTCCCAGTATAGAGTACTGGTTCCGCTGTATGGACCTGGACGGCGACGGCGTGCTGAGCATGTACGAGATGGAATACTTCTATGAAGAGCAGTGTCAGAAGCTGGAGAGCATGGCCATCGAACCGCTGCCCTTTGAGGACTGCCTCTGCCAGATGCTGGACCTCGTCAAGCCTCGGGTCGAAGGTGGGTCCCCGGGCTCGATTGACAACCGCTCGGCAGCTGGTGGTGCCATCCGAACGCGCGCGCGCATGCGGGGTACACACGAGGCGCTTCCGCGGGAATTTGAGCCGTCATTTGGCACGTAATAGGACACCCAGCGTTTAAGGACTGCGGCGAATTCGGACAACACGGAACAGTGGGAAATTGCTCCCAAATTTGATTTCAAATGAAAATAAAAGACTTGAGGTCGAAACGTCTAGCCCAGGGGCCAAATGCGGCTCATGTTCAAATTTCCATCGGCCCGCAGCCCCTGGCATCAAATGAAACATGTTTGGCCCTTCAGCCTTCGCTAGTCAGCTATTTCATATTCCGCCGAAAGGTGGCAGCAGACCTGTGGCCCAGCTGTCGGGTGCTTGGTGAGCGCTGAGAAGCACAGTGCCAACTCTTCCTGTTTTTAAGGAGCTAGTTCTCCATCAAGAGCCACTGCCACATAGGGCTGTAATGATAATTAATTGCCACAATAAGATATGCAATATGTATAAAAACTCGCAATTTTAAAGTTCATTGAAAAACAAGCACCATATTGTGCTGCATACATAATAACATTAGTGACAAAGAAATTGGCCAGTCACTCGCTGCTATTGGCTCAGTGGCGCAAAGCATCATGGTCTATGTACTTCACAATGCTGTGATCAGATGAATTGGGCGAAAAGTGGCTTTTTATTTGACAAACTGCTTAACAATTGTAACGTGACTGCAATGATATTCGAGCAAATTTAAGCCTTTGAGCACCAAACCGTTTATATAGTATGCACTTATCTCTAACCATTATAAAGCTGTAAACCTTTTCAAATAATGGTATTAGTATAAGAAAAAAATCAAAAACTCTGGCACCTAGATGGTAAATACAGTGGTACCGCTGCTGACATAATCAATTTGTTTCGGAAGTCATTTGGTCATGTGAATTTTTCAATGTAAATAGCCTCATTCGTTCCGAGCCCCGAAGAAATGCTCCTAAATTAATAATATTATTGGGGAAAGACATTTTTGGCCTTTTGTATTCGGAATTTTTCTCCGTAATGAGACTATGTTTTTCCCAAGAGGCGTTTTGTAACCTGTAGTTTTTCTTAACGAGAGACATTTATAAGTAGCGGTACCGCTGTATGGCAGTATCGCCATTACTGTTGCAACCCGACTGCCAACCCGCAAACTACAACAAAGTGAGGAAAATTTAGAGCAACTGGAAGCTGTGGTCGGTTTTACCTCGCCCGATCTGGCCCTCTTTGCAAAACATTCGGACACCCCCGCTCAGGACCGCAAGAACCCTGTCATAAAAGGGACATTTATTTTGCTGAAAGACCAGCGCGTGTGCGTTTGACACCGATGTCAATGATGATGATGCCAGGCAAGATCACGCTGAAGGACCTGAAGAGGTGCAAACTGTCGCACATCTTCTTTGACACCTTCTTCAACATCGAGAAATACCTGGACCACGAGCAGCGGGACCCCTTCTCCGTCATCAGGGTGAGCGTCATCACACGCCAAGCCCTCTCCGAGTCCCGCTAACCATCCGCCTTTGACAGGAAGTGGAGCCGGAGGGACAGGAAGTGTCCGATTGGGAGCGATACGCCGCCGAGGAGTACGATATCCTTGTGGCCGAAGAGGCCGCCGGGAATCACTGCGATGATGTGTAAGAGCTCGCTTGGCTGTATGGTTCAGTGGTGATATACCCCCTGTGAAATAGCTTTTCAACCGAGTACCCCAGTGCAAAGTATTTGGGGAAAAACACTGCCATCGGCGTTTATTAAAAGATAGACCCTTTTAAACTTCATTTGTACTGGTCCAAAAAAAATAATCAAACTAAAGTGTCCTCTTTTGAGTCATAGAAGGAATCGGTTATCAAAAGGAATTAACTAATTATTACTCAATACCCCCCCCCCCCCCCCCCCCCCCCCCCAAAAAAAAAAAATCAATATAAAGTGTCCTGTTTGGGGGTCACAATAGAGATCTGTTCACAAAAATAAATCATTAGCTCGATCATTTATAAATATTTGTCCACAAAAAGTAATCAACATTAAGTGTCAGACCTAACAGAAGAAATAATTATAAAAACTAAAGAAATAATTATGAATAAATATTGTCCACAGAGCAATATTAAACAAAGTGTCCTGTACAGTACAGATCTCCTCAAAAAAGACATCATTAACTTCATTATTGATAAATAACCCCCCCCCAAATAATCAACATTAAATTCAAACCTGTTCTCAAAAGAAATAATTATGAATATATATTTGTCCACAGAAAAACATTCAACTTAAAGTGTCCTGTTTTGGGATCATAGCAGAAATGTGTTCACAAAAATAAACCATTAATTTGACAGGTAACGAGAGGTGGCCCCTAAGTTGACTCGAACCATTCTATTATGGGGGACCTTTTAAAAAATAATGAAATTGAATAAACTACTGAACATAAAATATGCTTTCTGAATTTATATTTTCCCGAATCAATTGATGCAATGGTTATTTTTAAAGGATTTTTGCATGTTTTATTTAAAATCTCGAGGTGAGGTTCCTTCAAGTACCCCCATTTGAGAGCCACGGTATTAGTCTGTGCTCATGTCGCAACATTGCCAGTTAAATGACCTACATAGGCAGGACTAAAACCATCCAAAAATAAACACTTATTATTATGACTAAATCCTTGTTTTAAAAAAAAAAAAAATCTAACTGCAAGTATCAGGCGTTTTCAACCTTTATGCTTCATAGCGTCCTAAAACTGGTGTAATATGGACACGAATTTTGCATACAGCTATCACATTTGATCATGTATATATTTAAACCTGAGCGGAATCCGTCGACATTATCAGCTGATGGATGGTCAGCTGACGGTTGATAAGTTTATTGTGTGGAACTTTAGGACGACCACTAAGCTCTGAAGACAGACCGTCTCCCGGCAGGTAAGACCAGCACGGTACGAGAAAGAACCAAACGTTCTCCTCCTTCCTTTTCTCTGGACCGGTCTGATCCTAAAACCACCCTGACCACATGGGACCCAAACCTGGATTTTGTTTTTAAAGCTTCTCTTGCACTTTGGCACATTTGTGTTCTTCTCCTTTGTCTTCTCCAGGCACACGCTCACATTTTCCCTAATCGTCAACATTGTGCAAAAGGATTGCTTCCGATTTTGGCTTCTTGTCGCGAGGAGACTAAGTCATATAAATCGTTTTTCTAATGAAGAAATATTGAGTATCAAATCCTAAATTCAAATATGAAAAGCTATACGTAAACAGTTCAATAAACTGGATTTTCCAACTGTGATTGAAATACGAGTCAGAGAATCGAGTTTGACTCTCAGTTCACACACTGTTAACCGTCTCAATTTTGTGGCGCTTCTGATCGGAATTTCAGAAGTGTCCTACTTCGATGGAGTAGCGCCACCTGTTGCTTTGGCATGCACAAGACAGCTTGTAATGTGGTCTGTTTTTTTCTTTGTTTTTTGTTTTTTTACAGTTAAAAATGTCCACGTGGAACAAAGACTGCCCTCCTTTGGCAGCAGAATTGCATTGCATGGCATGAATTTTTGTGTGTGTGTGTGTGTGTTAAGGTACGAAGCCCCCCTGAGCCCCTTGGAAGCGCGCGTCTCGGCCGACCTCGGTGTGACGAAAAGGCACTTCTTCCAGATTCCTTCGCCGCACTGCACCCTGGACCTGGACGACTACGAGTACGAGGACGACTTTGAATGAGCCAGCTCCCTGCCCCTGACAAAAAAAGGCTTTATTTTTCTCACAAGCAACTTACTGGCCGCCAAATGCAGCTCCTTCTTGGCACTTTAGACTTTTTACACTTTAGACCCAATGAAGAAGTTGCAACGACATCACAAACTTGACTCCACCTCTGTCTTGTCCGTTGGCTCACTTTACATTCCAGTGATCATACCGGAACCGTCTCTTCAACAAATGGTCTCATCGGACATTGCGTGTGCGTGCGTGTAGATGTGTAAGTGTGCGTGAGATGGGTCTTGTAATTTATTAGATGAATTTATAAATATATATAGGAATGTGTAAATATTGTTTGCGGTGATATAAATAATTTGGACAAGTTTGAAAGACTGAGTTTTCTATGTAATAAAGTTAATAAAAGCACAGTCGTTAACTGCAGACAAGGGATTTTTTTTTATTATTGACATAAAATGTCATTAAATGTTAATGCACTAAAAAAGAACTTTTTTTCAGCCTTGGAGGGGTTCACATAAACATAATAGACAGAAATACCAAAAAGTACATAGTCTGCATACAGAACGCACCCCTATCATTAAAATAGTTTTTCAGATGAGAATTTGTGACAAAACAACATTGTACCCCAGTGATGCAATTGTGAATTTTGATTGATTTCTTGGTTTTTAGGAGAAAGGCAAGACCACACATGAAAAAGGAAATTCTTTTTCACCCGGAGAACTTAAGCATTAGAAGGGAAATTTTATGAAACAAACTTGAGAGAAGTCAACAATGTATTGCAAGAATAACATTGCATGTTTTCTGTAAATGTAATTTCTAAAAGGGACATTTTTAATGACAAGTATGAAGTCATTTGGTGAGGAAACGGGTACTATTCAAAAAGTTTTTTGTTTGTTTTTTTAAAGTCCCAGTTTAGTTACAAGAATAAAGACGTAATTCTTGGGAGGAAGTTGTACAAAAAAAGCATACATTCGTAATATGAGAATCACTTTTCAGGAAAGGGGCTTTTACAAAAGCAATTTTAGAAGTCAGAATTGCAAAAAGGAAAGTAAAGAAAACTCATTTTAAAGCCTCATTTTTCAAGTAGAAAATTGTAACCACTACTCCTTTTTTACGACTTGAAATTTACAATTCACAAAAAGCTATTTTACAACAAATATTCATTTCCCGCCCCCAAAAACAATATATTGCTATTATATCTGTCCTGCATGGCACTAATACACTTGCATGTCCTTAAAATTGTCATAAATAGGAATAAACTTATTGTGGACATTTATCTAGGAACATATGGTAATTGCACCCCCCCGGAAAGCAAAAAAATAGCATACAGTCCACATCCTGGAGAGTTTGTAGCTATTCGGGAGCTACTGGATAGGAAAATGTTAAATACAGCAAATACTACACCACTACTGTAGAACGACAAAAAGAGCAGTGTTCCCTTGGGAGTTGGAGCGAGCGTACCAAAACCTTGTCACACTTCAACTTCGACAGCATCTTCATTGTCGTCATTATCGAGTGCCTCGGTGTTGAGTGCTCCTTGAGTCGGGGATCTTTTTAAGACGGGTTCAAATGGGCGTGCGCTCTTATTGCTGTGTATCAGAAGAGACAACAGATGAGCTTCAAATGGTGAGAAAAGTCAACAGGAAAAAGGGACAAAATCCACACCTGGCACCCAATCTCGGACCTTTTCCCACTTGGGGCTCAGCGGAACCCAGTGGTCCTAAGGACTTGGTACCTGGAAGAGAGCCATACGGTTTTATTCTTCTCCGATCATCTCAAAACGCGTCCAGACACACACACCTTCCATTTTGCTCTTGGAGCGTCCGGGCGGCTTCCTGTCCGAGCTACCGTGGGAGGCGGAGTCCTCTCCGTCAGCCAATAGGGAGCTGCGATAGTAGAGCAGCGGTTGCCAGCGTTCCTCCTTGAGATCCGTCACGTGATCTGAGGTGTGCTTCTGCAAATAGGCTAACCTGCGTGTGCGTACACGTGCCATATAATACATAATATATATATATACACATAATATATAAGACAATATTCCTCCAATGAAATCACAACGTATACAGTCTCTACTTTATTATTTGCTCGATTATGGAATGTAGTCTGCTCTTGACTGACATTACATCAGATACAGAAGCACTGTGTGCTACCTAATGAGTTATAAATTAAATATTATTGGGATATTTAAAAAAAAAAAAAAAAACAAGACCTATTGTTTATAATACAACACAGACCAAAGGTGAATGCCTGGTAATGGCCTAGAGGATGACCTCTACTCAATTGTAAATCTCTTCGAAGCAGCCGAAGGATTTTACCTGCGCTGAGCAGTTGCATGATGAAACTAGATGGTAATGCTAGCCTGAACGCTACTGTAGTGTTCCACCTTCTGTCACTGAAGCTATCAGCAACTTATTTTGGCACAGGATGACAAAAAAGCCCAACTATAGCTCAATGAAACTTTTTAACTTACTTCAACTACTTGACACAAGAAGGCAGCAAAGTGCCACTTTTGTCTTAAATGAAACACCTGAGTTTACTTCAACCTAGTTTCTTGGCACAATACGGTGGCTACTACTGTCTATTATAAATAGCACTTTTGTGATTTAGTGCGGCAGCACTCACACTGTCTTCTTGTCTGGTTTGAGTAGCTTGCTGGAGAACTCGGCCAAGATGGTCAAGTAGAACAAAAACGTCGGTGTGGAACTTTCAAAGTCCCGGAAGACAAATTCAATGCCGCTCCTGCGAAAAATAATGCGCGCACTTTGGTCAGTGAGCCGAACGGCGCAGTCACGCAAGACAGGTCACCGACCTGTGGATGAGGACGAGGCACTCGCGAAACTTGACGAGGTCCCCGAAAGTGAGGGCGAAGCGCCTGGCCAGTTCCTTGATGCCGGTGAAGGTCTGGACTCCCTGTTGGACGAGAGGCGATCCTTCAGCCTCTCCGCCCTTCAGACGCACAAACAGCTAGCCAGAAGATAAGATCGAATGAGAAAAGGCGTCTCGGCTAATTCATAAGCGCTGTTTATGAAAAAGTGCTTACCCGCTGTAAAGAGAGCACCATGGTATGAGTGCTCTCGAGCTTATCAATGAACCTCGTCCTGTGCATGGTCTCCTTGATGATGTCGCCTAGGTCGTTCTGATACTGAAGGAAAACAACAAAAAGTCTCAAGTCTCCAATATGAGCAGAAACGAAATGACAAGATACCTTCACATAGAAGCTAAAGATGTCCGCCGCCATGCTCATCTCCAGCACGCCATGGAGGATAAGCTTGCAGTAGGCAGCCAGCATGTTTCTTCTTTTGTGAAGCTCCTCCATCTTTTCCTCCTCGGAGTGTCGGCAGGCTGAGTGGGACAAAGTCAAGGAGAAGTTAGCGTGGGTAGCAAAAAGAACAAATAACTTATACTTGTGTTTAAAAAGAAACAAAAAATCTGGCAAAATTAGACAGTTCCTATATTTGAGTTACAATAAAAACATACTGACTGAAATGTGACAATCAAGTGGTCCCAAATATATAAAGAGGTCAAGAACAGCTATCAAAGTCATTCCAGTTCATAAAGCATCCTCCATCTCATAAACATGAGTGAGAAAATACCAATATGTGAAAAAGCTTTTATCTGGGCAAAAGGTGCTTAAATTATAAACCATAATGTTTTGATTAACTGGCTTCCTTAATGTTTTGATTAACTGGCTTCCTCCCACACTCCAAAAACATGCATGGCAGGTGAATTGGACATACTAAATTGTCCTTGGGTGTGATTGGGTGCGTGAATGCTTGTTCATCTTTGTGTGCCCTGCGATTGGCCAGCAACCAGTTCAGGGTGCCCCCCGCCTACTGCACGAAGCTAGCTGGGATAGGCACCAGCAAGCCTGCGACCCTTCTGAGGATAAGCGGCTCTAGAAAATGGATGGGTGGATGCATGTTGAGTTGTTGTCTCTATTTCCAACATCTCAATCACTCAAACTTCACAGCTACTTCCATCATCATCCGCGGAGTTTGGAAAATGTCATAAAACAGCCAGGATTTTTCTAGACCTCCTAAGTGCCCAAGGCACGAGTGTCAAACTAATTCCCGGGGGCCATACATGACTCGCCACATAATTTTATGTGGCCTGAGAAATGCTAATTATAACTTCTTTTTTCCAGCCAAAATACTACATTTGCAAGTTATCTTCAACTTTTACATATTTGGGGGGAAACAACAAGCATTTTTTTTGTTACCAACACCCCTTTTGAACAGTATTAGCGGCCTCTGATTTCAAAATATGCAAACTATATATGAGTTTGAAACCCCTGGCCTAAGGCAAGAATGACCAAAAGGAAGGTGATTGAGATGTCAATGATGTGTACCAATGATGTGTACCAATATGAGCTATCCCTACTAGCAATCAGCTAGCAATAGTTAGTAAAGGGCCCATTTTCGCTAAATTGTCCAGAACAGTGCCATCGTTTGATTGCCACCTCAAGTTATAGTCCGGGCTGCCTGCCATGTTGCAGACTCTCTGCTCGCAAGAGTATTTGAACTTTATGCTTCCCGTCACTTGCGAGGACAGGCTACAATGGAGCAGGCCTCGGCAGGTGCAACATCAAAGGTAACGCACGACGGCATGTGGCTTCAATCGGCGCCGAGGCCGCCAAAATGAGGAGGTGAGCCAGAGTTGAGCGACTTTTTCTCACGGAAAAAGGGATTGGAGCCACTTGATGCTTTGGCCTCGCCGTGATCTCCCACACAAGAACAAGTGTCCATAAAAGCCAAAGCGTTAGCAGGCTAATCCCATAAAACAACAGCTTTTTAGAAGTAATAATGCCCTTGGTGCATTGCTTTGAACATTGAAAAGCTTCACGACGGACCTCTTATTGGCTCGCCTGCACTCTCCACCATATTTGGATGTGATAGTTCATACAGTGAAGTACAGTTATTAAAAACCAGCGTAGGAATTTAACACCTCCTTTTTAGATTTACAACATGCCAAAGTGGTTTTCTTCATCTTAAAATAGACACAGCCATATACAACACATTCTCTAGATGCATGACCCTCTCCTCATCAAAAATTAAACATGGTTTCACTCAACATGTACAGTTGTGCAGGAATGCGTTACACTATTTAATAGCTCCAACATTATTAAAAGACAGAGCGAGGCTGCCACCTGGTGTGCAAAATGGGCTCTACACCCTTTAAATGCAAAAGTATTATTATTGTAGTTTGCTTTTAATATTACTTATAGAAGTGGAATAGATATTTGCATTCATGGGAAGAGGGGTCAATTGGAAAAAATAGCTTTTTACATATTCAATTATAAAACTTGAGAAAACAAACCATCCAAAATCACTATCCATAACGGACTTTCCAAATTTAAAGTAACTTCTGACCGACGTGACTAGGTTGAAAAAATGCTTGCTTATTTCCAACTCAAATGATCTTGCAAATATTCTTGAACACACCAATAAGTTATTCATAAAGTCTAGAATGATTAACCAAATTTTAATATGTATATACAATTTCTATTGTCATTACACGCATTAGCTAATTAACATTGGTTTCTATTGCCTGCCATGTGATGATTTCGCGTTACGATCCCAACTGTGGAACAGATTAATTTCGTATAGTGGGGGCCCACTGTATTTATAAATATTATTTATATGCATATTTTGAAATATTGTGCACGTGTAATAACGACAGTTCCTTTCGAATATTGACATAAATATAAAGCAATAGTATGGAGGATCTTAGGCCCCCTTTTGAGCATTTGATTATTATTATTACCATTATAATTATTTTTGTTTAAACATGCTCATAACAAAGTCAATCAATCAAATCTGATAAAAGGATAATAATAATAATAATAATAATAAGGGGCAGTGGTGCATGGGGGAAAAAAAAAAACAAGCAAAACAACACTAACCGTGCAGTAAATATCTATGAATTATCCAACTGTCTTACCTTTGCCTTCGTGGTCACAGTCAGGCCCAACAAAAACATTCTTGCACACAAAGCTCAACAGCGCCATCTGCAGTTTGGGTGTGGGCGAGTAGGGCAAGGGGCCCCAGGAAGTAGGATGCCACATCTGTTGCTGGTAGGAGTGAGCGGTCAGTACGTCGCACACACCCAGGAATGCCTGAGAGAGAAAAGGGGAAAATCACCGGACGTTGAGTGAGGAGTTGAGGATCACTCCTAGTAAGAATGACACCTTTTACCTGCTGCCTGACGCTGTTGTCTGGGTGGGAGAGACAACAAAGACTTGCCTCACTGAGTACACGCAATTGAAGTCTCTGGGACACAGCCTTGTCCTAATAAAACACACAAAAATAACTGTATTTGTGACTACTGGTAACAACATATAAACATGCAGTATCATAATATCTAACTTTACTTAGAACACAAATATTCATTTGCAATGTAATGAGATATGTGTTGTGTTTGTATGCATTGGTGTACTGAGTCGTTTTTAAAATGTTGAATATTTAGCTGAACACGCTCTCCTATCTGTGAAAGCAACATCAAATTGACATTTATAGTTTATTTCAACACTTTCATTTATTCTCTGTCTATAGTATAAGCAGCTACAGAAAATGAATGGTTGGATATACTTTGCAAAAACTTACTCTTGAAGTCAGAATGTCGCTGCTTGTACTCAGTGACCAGAAAACACAGTAACACAGACATTGTAACACTTCTTTTAACACCTGTGAGAAATGATATAAATGTATTATTAGTTGTTTTTTTTAATCAATATAAACAGACCCTTTAAAATCGTTATATCTTAAAATTTTAAAGCAAACTTCTGATCACCTGAGGGGGTGGCCCCTCCTGCCACCCTTCTACCGGCAGGAGAGGAGAGAGCAGGTCAAACAGATTCCAGACAGACAGATCGTGACAGCTGTCGGAACATATAAGCAATGTCAGTGGAAGACCATGACGAGGACTTTCGAATGATCTCCATCTCTACATTCATTTTGAACAACTTACTTGTGGAAAGCACTGACTTTCTTCAGTGTGACAATAAGGTCTACAGTTTGTTCCGCATCAGCCAAGAGGGTGGGCCCCTGTAGAACAGAACAGAATGATTTGCATGGAAGCAATGCCTGTAGATCAAAAAGATTTTGAGTTAGGTTTAAAAAAAAAAAAAAAAACAATAACAACACACATATACACAAAAATAACAACATGGTTTGTATTACAGGATTTGTACAACAGTTATTTTTCCCCATGAGGTAGGATGAAATAAATAAATAAATAAATAAATAAATAAATAAATAAAAAGGTCCCTCCTGATCTGTAACATTACAAATACATACAAAACACTAGGTCAGAAGAAAGCCAATAAAATTGATAATGTTCTTGTTTAAACTGGGAAAGACAAGATACTTTCATGGAGCAGTTATAAGGGTTCAACCAACATGACTAAAGTCCTTACAGTTCTAACATTATATTAAAATAATGGGTACAGTACAAACAGAAAAAAAACAAGCATCACCTGTTTACTGGTTTGACTAAAAAAAAAAGGGTTCTGTTTTTGACAAGAATGAATCAAATAGGAAATTCACATCAGATATTTTTATGGACCAAATCATGCCAGAGCAAAAATTTTCAAGATAAGCTTAAATTGGTGGCTGCTGGAACTCCCGATGTAATATTTGACTCCAGTGACTAAAAACACACTAGATCAGCAACCCTTTAAAAAATTAACTCAGCTCTTGTTCTGCTAATATGACAGACATCCTTGGGGTTTGAAAACTATAGTACTTATATTGGAACATTATGGCTGGCCAAGCTCTAAACATTGATTCATGATTTGATGTTTGCTCCATCAAACATGCAAGTCAAGTCAAGTGAAAGTGTTTATTGTCATGTGCGGTATAGAAACAAGGACATATGGCATGAAATAAATTGGGTTCTTCTTTTACCAATAATATTACATGAAATGAATAACTTGTCAGGCCCCAAATCATTATTGATATTGAATGAAAGCTAATAAAATAGAGGTTGATGAAGCTTCGAATAGAAACAAGAACCTTGTGATCAGCTTAACCCCAAAAGGTCAGAGAAACTGGGCTGGACTGCCTTTAGATACAAAAAGGTTCTTATTCGTTGAGTTGTTAGCATTGATGGAAGCTCACCATGTGGGAGTCTGTGAGCAGGTTTTTTAGGTGGTCTACCCAGCCCTGGACCATGGAATCTCTGATGGAACGGGCCACAGAGCCCCAGGGGGTCTCCTCTCTACACAGACTGAGGAATGTGCGGGACGCCGCCTCCAGGACGGCTGCATCTGAATAGACCTCCAGAATGGCTTGAATTTCCGCCAACAGCTTGGAGATCAACTGAGGAGAGACAAGTCAGCTCTCAGAATAAACGTTTGTTTCATTTCTGATATGCTCCCCTCACACGCAATGGCAAAAACTCTTTAATTGAAATTCCATCTTGACCATCTGTCTAATTGCAAACTGACAACACCCATGAAGAATCATGGAAATGGCCAATATGACCATGAACATGAAGATTTTCTTTACAATAATAGATTCTTTGTATGAACACGGCATTCTGGTTATTGTTGTTGTTGTAGAATATGAATGAAACAACCAAATCCACCCATTTTTATCAATTTCAGGTGGAAGCCTTTTTGTCTATTGGCTGAAAATGACATTACAGTTGCTCAGGTAACGACTAATCACGGCTCACCTGTTCTCTGAGTTTGGTTCTGTGATAATCACAACTTGAGCCATGATTCTTCATGGTTGTTACCTGAGCCTTGAGTACATGTGATGTTATATTCAGCTGACAGTAAATAGAAAAAAAAAAAAAAAACGGTGGATTTTGCCTCTCAATTCATATTCCAGAATTGATTCATCAGAATGCTGTGACTGACCTACTGTAACATTGTTGTGAACATGCATGTCTTGTCTATCCCTTTAAATCAAAATGAGCAACTTCCTCTGTGTTTTCAGACATTTGTTGCTGAAACATGTGTATCTTTATTATGATAGAAACACTTAGCAAATTTGAAGTTGCTACGTGAAGCAGCCTTTCGGGTTGAATTGACAACTAATGTTTTAATAATAAATACGATTTCCCTCAATCCTGTTGACTGGCAGACAAAGCGAAGCAGGTGTAAACATCATTAAACATCCTCTTTCAACTTCATGAATACATGAAGCATAGTGTGCCGGAATGCTGACCTGTGTGTTTTGGGCCTCGGGGCTCTCTGGCAGAAAGTACTGAGGAATCCTCATCAAGGAGGCAACAATATCCCAGCGACCTGAAAACTTAAAAGTGGCGAAAGGTGTCATTCAAATATAATGACATGGTAAATTGACAATGATGATTGGCAGGCAGGCATACCTTGGACAGTAAGTGAGGAAGCACCTCGAGGAAATGCTGCGTGAACTTTGCGCAGTCATCAACCTGAACTTTTTTCTCTCTGGAACTCAAGATCTGGTAGCAAAGGCACATCCGCACATTGATATCCACTTAATGGTATGGCCTGATGTCTTGCTATGAATTATTGAGTAAATCACAGAAAAAGTTCAGTATGTTTTAATATCATGTGTTCTAAGAGGACATCTAAAAGAACTTTCGCCCACTTCTTACTTAGTGCCGTGAAAGTATTTGCCCCCCTTCCGATTTCTGCGGTTTTGCATGTTTACAACTCACAAAGGTTTCCTTTCATCAAACCAGTGATTATCAATTATTTTTTGCAAAGCCCCCCCCCCCCGACTCGCTGTGATGACAATAATTGAGATTATTATCTATGAAAAATGTATAAGCACATCAAAAGATGTATCTTTTTCAACATTAACAAAAAAAACTATTTAAATCAGCTTTTAGCAAATGTTAATTTGACTTTTTACAGGGTTGATACAGGTTACAGTTTATTCCGAATCTGAAAAAATAGCTTAAAGGCAAATTGCCTGAAATTTAAAAAAAAAATGTCAATCTGATTAAAACTAGAAACAGGTAAAGAGCAGAATTTCTTTTTCTGACAATCCCAGCAAGTTGTCCTGGTTCTGAAGAAGCAAAACAGCCCCAGACCATCACACTAGCCTCCATTCACCTTCTTCTCATTTTTTTTTAAATACAGTGGGCCCCCGGTTTACGAACTCCTTCTTTTATGAGCTTTTCGATTTACGAGCATAGACCGCTGCATTTTTTGTCCCCCTCTTACGCACAAACCTTTCGGCTTACGAACAATCCGACATGCCAGTCAATGTGTTCGTACAATTATTTTCGCTTTGCTGCATCAACGAAATCAAATGTTCACGCTTGTCACGGTAACGCTGAACGCTATTGCTCTTACAATGTCACAGTCACTGTCTCAGTCACAGAGTCAGTCACGGAGATGCCGATATGCTATTGGTCGATTAAGGTCACAGTCCCGGTCTCACTCACGGAGATGCGGATATGCTATTGGCCGGCGTCACGTCAATCACAGAAATGCAGATATGCTATTGGCCGAACGCCTTTATCTAGCTTGATAGCACAGCTGGTCGGGATGGACGGAAGGAGAGAAAATGAGTGAAAAACGGAAGGAAGGAATGTTGTGAAGACTTTGCAAACTTTATCTGTTAGACATGGCTTCTAAAATTGCAAGTGGCGGTAAAGGAAAAAGTAAGAGGATGATGACAATAGAAACCAAGCAGGAGATAGTAAAAAAATACGAAGGAGGCGCACGCATAGTTAACCTTGCTCGTAAGTATGGCCGTAACCGCTCGGCAATCTTCTAAGGGCAAGACTTTCCTTGCTGGGGGACGGACTTCGGTCGACAACAAAATGGAGAGGCTTCTTCTATTATGGATTAAAGAGAAGGAAATCGCCGGTGATATGTTCTAGTTTGAGAAAAGTTCTTGTTTAAGAAAATAAATCAATAAATTCTGCAGGTTGGTCTCTGCTCCCCTCCGCCTCCACCCAGCTCAAGTCACGTCGCCCGAAAGGTAAATTCCTTTGTATATTTATGTTAATTTATTTAACTGTACAGTAGATTATGTTACTAATTTTTAATATGTGTATAAAGTCGTGATGTTTTTACCTAAGGTTTTTGCACGCGTTGCACGCATTCACTAATTAACATAGGTTTGGATTGCCCGTCATACGAGCAATTCGAGTTACGAGCGTAGCCACTGAATGGATTAAGTTCGTAAAACAGGGGCCCACTGTATATCTCTCACCAATATGTTTTTTCAGTTTAACTTGATATGAGCATTGTAATCAATTCGAACGACTTCAATTTTACTTTGGTAATGTGGTTATTTATGTCATTCTTTTTAACATAAAAACATTTTTACTTTAAGTACTGATTTATAGTTCCTTGTTTTTAGCCTCTTACTATAGTCAATTTGAGTAATGTTTAATCTGAATTATTTATACTTGAAAGGTACCATACAAATGTATTCATTGATTGATCAAATGAATGATTGACAGCTTCAGATGAAATCCCCAAAGATTTAAAGTCCCCCATGAATTGTTAATCTTGTTAGCTACTGTATACTGCATACCTTTCCCTACTACACAGTTAATTTGTATTACTTTCATCATCTTGTGCTTTCATCCTTAGGTCATGAAATATTGTGCGTTTTGAGGGAGAGGGAGATCACCAACCTTCTTTGCACCATGCCTCCCAGCGAGCACTGGCCCTTCTGATGCCTGGCGCACAGAGGCTAGCATGATCTCCACTAGTACAGCTTCTTCCTCCACCGTGAATTCTACATAAATTCCACAGTTTGTTGGAAAAAAAAATATAATAAAGACACGCCAAGTCGAATGAAGAAGAAGAAGCAAATCTTGCCAACCTGTACCCAGTGAGGGATTATGAGGGTCTTGCAGCAATAAAGACGTGATGGTGGGCCAGTCCTTCAGCAGGGCTCCACTGCAGTCCCACAGGCTGTCCACGAGGTAAACCACATGGTTGTGCAGCTGTACACGAATGCATTGGCAGAGTCATAAATGTGGATATGAATTGCAGGCATTTGTGTTGAATGAGCATTTCACCTTAGATTTCTGGTAGAATTCCAGCAGGGCCTTGAGTCTAATACACATTTGTTGCTTGTGAGCCTCCTCTTGATTTAGTTCATCGGAATTCTTAGCAGCAGGGTCATCAATGCCGAGAACCCTGAAAGAAGCACAAAACATCTACTTTGTCTTAGCTTAGTTAAAACACAAAAGGTGTTTCTTTTTTGTAAATGTTATATTTTATAAGATGCTTTACTTTTTTTATTTTATATCATTAGCAATCCCCACTACATACATATGGTGTTTACTAAAAGTCCTCAGTATTTCCCCATGAAATATTGTTAAGCAACTCTTGGTCCTTCAAACAATTCAGGTTACTTGCAAGCTTCCCCCAAAACAGCTTACCTGAAGGAGAGAAGTTCCCCAGCTGTGGTTGCAAGGGGGCGCTGTGAGGAGTAAACAAACTGAAAGAGGGGCTCGTAGTCATCTACAGTGAGCACCTCTTGGTGTGTTCTGAAGGGTCAAACACACAGAGGACAGTTGAGCAATTACTATTAAGAAAGACAACGTATGATCGCTGATAAAGGAGTGGTGGCTAACTTGGAGATGAGCAGCAGTAATTTCATGGTTTGCAAAGCTACTTCATTGTCTTTGTCCAATGTCATAGAGATCATACGATCCTGTAAGACAAGCAGAACTGTTGGGTAATGCCATTGATTTCGAACTGACACTTTGACATCGTAAAACCACAACAACAAAATAAAAGATAAAATGCAGTAACCAAATGGATTAATTAGGATTACAATTTAAATGAGGTTGCATGTTCTCACCGTGTGTGTGTGTATGTGTGTGTGTGTGTGTGTGTGTGTGTGTGTGTGTGTGTGTGTGTGTGTGTGGATAGATTTATGGGTACTCCCTCCCAGTGTTAGGATAGTTGATTTTCTTTGCAAACCAGTTCAAAGTTAAGTTAATACATTTAAAAATGAACTAGTTTGCAGAATTCACTTATTGCAGGGGTTTTCTGGTCCCCCAACACCCGCAAAAAACGAGATAACGCTGTACTATAGAATGACATTAATCAATTACTTTTTTTTTATAAGATGCCTCTGTGTGGCTGGTAATAAAAAAAATCTATAATATTAATCCCCAAATATTTCTCATAAATCTACATTTTTTTAAACAGGCTTTGAAAGTTAACTTATTTTTTTCAAGTTTCATCAACTCTTTTTGACAAAAATGATGTGTAAAAACAGTGGCAGAAACGATCTCTCGCATAACCAAATTGTACATTACCTTTCATCATAAGATAGGATAGCAAAACAGGGCATTTTGTTGCAAAAGAAACCCTAAAACATTAAATAACTTATAACTTATGTAAATATCCTAATACCTGCCATGTTTTTATGTATTTCATAAATGTGGAATGACACCACTATTTATTAATCGGAATCACTGGAATTGGAACTATGTGCAATTCTGGATTTAGTCACTCACTGCTACCAGGCTTGTGTTATTGCAAAAACATGGATTTTGACCATGTATTTATCCACTACCATTTTTCCTCCAAATGATTCTGTGTCAGGAGTGTATCTCAAACTAAACAAAAAATGTGCTTACCTTGAAGCGTCTGGTAAAGAGATCCAGTTCAGGCAGAGCAACGGGATCTCTGTATAAATTCTGCAGGCCTAAAACACACTTGAGACGCACATCTGGAATCTGTAGGACAATATCCAAATCAACACATGTTATTCTTAGGATTAGAAAATTGCATTAGCCATTTATGCTGCATTCTATAACTTCTTCACCTTGTCATATGACATCCAGTCCATATATTTCAGGTAAGTGTCATTGAGGAACACAGAGCTATACAACCTCATCCATAGGCTCAACTCCTCCACACAAATGGAACGGATTTCTGGAAGCACGTCACTGTAACACACATGCATACACACAAAAATATATTCTCCTAGTGTGTTTACAGAGAACCGCAAAGCTGCTGTACCGATATCTCTTGAGAAAAACGGCCTTGAAGATGACGTCCATCATGCTTTCAATCTCACTCTTTTTTTCCTGGAGCTGGAAGACAAAAGAGCAGATGTTCTGAGTGCTATTTGTATGCTGGCAAGAGAAGAACACAGGTACTTACCTCCTTCAATTTTTGTAGCGCTCGCTCCACCTGAGCTTTCTGTCTACTTGGCCTCTGGGCCTGCTGCAGTTTTTTAATCTTTTCAACATCCGTGCTCAAATTCACAGCCACGTCCATCAGGCTGCTCAACAGTTTTACCGCTAATCGAAATGATGGAAAAAACAACAAAGAATTAATTATTCCATTTAAACATGCATATTATATCTATATGAACAGTGTTGTTTTTTACTGGATAGCAGTATACAATTGTGCTTTAATTTTATCAATGCACAAAAAAAGACAAAAAAAAAATCCTAAATTAACATTGTGTACATGTTTCAATCTTGATAGCAGTTAGTGAAAATCTCAAGAAAATCATGAGGGACTGTGGCTATCAAATAATTTTAGAATATTCTTTTGATTATTCCCTCAATCAAATAACCTGATAAAAATATTTTGCATGAGAGTGTATGACGAAATTATTTTTCACCGATGATTGATTGTACATAAACACACATTTCATAAAGACATACAAAATCAGAAGAAGATTACATTGGACATTACCTGCTAGTGTACATGTGTGTCGAAATGCTCTTATATGGGAGTCCGAAAGCTCAGAGAGAAGTGAGATGAGAGTGTTAATCAAGTAGCTGTCAAAAATAAGGCTGTGTTGACACTGGCCCACCAGCACAGACACAAAGTCGCACAGCTCAGAGTGGAACCATCTGCCGTAAGGTGCAGGCTGGATCAGAGGGTAATCCAAGCTGTCCTACAGTGCAGGGAAGAAGGAAAGTGTTACATGTGTTTATAAATTTTCACCATGAACAATATTGTCTCCTATTCTAATAAATTATCTTCCATACTGCAATATTAAGGAATTGTCGATTGTAAATTAGAAATGAGGAAATGTCCATTGTAAATTAAAAATGAGGAATTGTCAATTGTAAATTAATAATGAGGAATTGACAATTGTACATTAATAAATGGAGGAAATATTTGAAGTTGTGAAAAAAAATCATACTTCTGTTAGTACTTTTGGTAATAACAAATTGCTTAGTTTACCCGTATAGTATCACTGTGGAAATAAGCTGAAGGTAAGAACACACAATCCTTAATGTCCAAGTCATTGGCAACAAAAGAGGGTCGACCCCAAAATGGAAATGTCCAAATCGGGCCCAATGTGTCAATGTTTTGCATTGGCCACCGCTATTTTCCAGCACTCCCTTAAAAATATGGAAAACACCAGAGCTCCTAAGTTTTCAACTGGAAACCTCTTCATAGAAATTGTGGATGTTTAAGACCGTGTGCTCTTCCAGCTTTTGTGTAATGTACTAAAAATATAAATTCATAAACAAATATATAGTCAGTGTTCATTTAACCTCAGGGAACTGTCGGGTTCCTGGGGCTTGCAATGGGTCCCAACCAAAACATTTGGAGTACCAACAATGATTAATATTTTGATGTAAAAAAAAAAAACTAGGGACAGGAATCTGTGACTGTCTAACAATTCGATTTGATTCCGATTTGGGGTTTCAAATTTGATTCAGAATCTATTTTTAATTCAAAATGATTAAATTGTGTTCACTGAAAACTTATTTCTGCTTCAATCTATAGATGTGCAAAGAAGCATCATACATCTTCAGTCTGCTTAGCAAGATAGAAAAACAAAAGTAAACAATGTCTTTTTTTTTCTCACTAATTTTTGATTTGTAAGGAACATGCATCCCCCCCCAAAAAACTGACATGTGGACAACTGCTACTCATTGACGCTAGCTATAAATTGTATCGCTAATATATTATAAAATAAAATGAAACTTTTTTTTTTAAAGTAGAACAAGATATATTATAATTTTCAAGGAAATTGTAGTACCAAAATATTGTGAAAAACTGTTACCAAAATGAAAAATATTAAAATTTCTCAGTACACTTATTGCAAACGAGATAGGAAAATAAACTTTTTCAACCATTTAAAAGCATTTTGTGATTGATTGATTGATTGATTGATTGATTGATTGATTGATTGATTGATTGATTGTTATCAAAGGAGTTAACACTTGCAGCATCAGTGGGCCAGGTGACGGTGAGAATCCATGGAAAAGCCAGAAACTTCTTGTACTGGAGACCGGCAACCTAAAACAGTTGTACATGTTGTACACTCCTACACGTAGCGGCAAGTTGGGTAATGGATGCAACAGACTGATGCCTTCCAACCTCATCCAAGTCCTCCCCCAATTCGTCCACCATCTTGTCCATGGCCTCACTGTCCCCCTTGGTGTGACACATTTCAGCTGTGACCACACCTGAGGAAAAACAAAACAAAACATTTGGCATCATGCATGAATGCTGAGTGATAATTACTACAGTGTGATGGTTACATGCCTTTGCAACCACAACACTGGATGAAGAAGCTTATTAGGTCAAGAAGGGATGCGTCTCTGTCCACCGCATAGGCCTCCGCCCATCCGCAGATCACCACCTACTCAAAACTAAGTCAGAACCGGCGAAGTACATGTTTTAAAGATACCGGTAAGTCTTACCCGCATGGCGTTGGGACCCATCGTAATGACATCAAACAGAGTGACGCCCTCCGCTTGTGTGCGCTTACGATGGCAGACATTGTCCTTGCTAATGCTGCTACGCTGACTTTTGGCCTTTTTGGTTGTGACGTTTTCCACTTCCTTGTGAGTCCTTTTCCTACGCCTCTGTGGTTTACACCACACACAAACACATTAGGGTAAAAATAACTTATTTGTTTTGTGAACAAAATTTACCTACACAGTAAATATTCATTTGAAATAAATAGTAATGAGATTTAACTAATGGATTAATTCACATAACCTAAAGAACATTTATGCCTTTTTTTTTTTACCTACATTCCCATAAAGATACTTATTTTGTTGTTTGTGAATCAGACGTTGAGTGGCATTCAAGGGCAGCTATCCTCACCAAGGCTCTAAAACCTCATATTTTTAAGATTTATGGAATGTAGCATGAATAAATTACCTCTCTTTTGCGTCTGTTCTCATTGCCAGATTCATCCTCGGAGTTGTTGACAGCTCCTGAGCATCTTGCCACATCCTGGCTTGAGCTTTTACTGCCAAAACAAATGAGAGATTATTCTACATCGATTTAAAATAAATGAGCAAGAAGGAAAAATACTGTCTATTTTTTCTGTAATGTCAATAAAAAAGATACTTCAGCTCAGAGGGTCTGGATGTAGCTGTCGACGCAGGATCTGGTATCATCTTTCTTCAAACAGCACTCACGTTACTTGCTTCACTGGGGATGCTGCTACTGTCTAAAAGTCAGGAAAGGACCATCTTTTAATCATGTTTCCATAGGCCCAACACTGGCCCAAGACTGCCATGAATCCTGAGGCAAAACACTGCATTTCAATGTGTTTATATTCACATTAAAACATGCTAGCATTTTTTCTCTTGGTTCTGTAGTAATTCTGCCTTCCTTCTTAACGGAACTTAGTTTGTTTGAACACTGCCAAGCAATTATTCATTCAAAATGGATGTTCAAACTTTTTTCCACTGAGTGACACACACAAAAAATGAAAGAAAGCGGGGAACTTATTGCATTTCATGTGTATGAAAAGCGCAAAAGCCAATCAAGTGCGGTGTGTGTGTGTGTGTGCTAAAAAATGTAAATATTTAAAATAGAAAATGACACACAGATTTGTTTGTGATGACATATTAGTTTCATACCTATCCATCCATCCATTTTCTATAGCCGCTTATTCTCACTAAAATGTGTGACTTAAAAAAATTGTGTGATAACTTGTAGGGGTGGAGTACTGTATATAGTACAATATGTTCTATGGCAGAGGTGCCCATGTCCAGCCCTCGAGAACCCATATTCAGCCTGTTTTCAGTGTAAACCTCCTCCAACACACATGGGTCAAATGGTCAAAATCATTGTCAGTCTTCTGTAAAGCTTGGTAATTAGCTGATCATTTGAAGAAGGTATGTTTTCAGGAGAGGTGCATGGAAAACAGGCTGGTTACGCACTGGACTTGGGCACCCTGCTCTACGCTTTTTTGATTTTGTACTTAAGGTGAGTTCAATCGAACAACCACTTTTTTGAAGTTTCTGGGTTGCCCTACGCTTTTTTGATTTTGTACTTAAGGTGAGTTCAATCGAACAACCACTTTTTTGAAGTTTCTGGGTTTGCCCAAATTATTGGAGTGTTTTACTTATTTTCTGGACCTCAGTTGTATATTTGTTTACCGATACTACTCACACACCATAAACTCTTGGGAAGTTTAGCGTTAAAAAACAGACACAACCAGATGGATCCTTTATGTCGGTGCATCTCAGTTGTATTTTGCCAAGGCCCCCAGGAAAAAAGAAACTTTTTGTGCCCCACCCCCAACACAAACACTCAATGCGCTTACTATAAATAAGATTATTATCTATAAAAATTGTGAAAGTATAACTAAACCTGTATCCTTTTTAACATTAACAAAATAAAAAGAGTAATATTAATCAATTTTCGACAACTGTTAATTATTTTACAGCGTGTATACAGGATACAGTTTAGTCTAAAACAGAAAAAAATAACCAAATGCATCAATGGGCCTGAAAAAAGATGAAAATTCTTATTTTATTGCAATTACAATTACAAAAATCCCCTGCCAACGTTACTGCATCATGTTTCTGTCAAAAAAATGGATGCAGAAAGGTGAAAATTCTTATTTTATAGGAATTACACTTCACATGACAAAAACGAAGCCTTCGTTCGTGCAGTGGAGTTGTAAGCAAATAATAGTCACGTTGTTGAGCGATATGGGCCCTTATCAGCAATCTCAATGTGGAGAAAGTGTGGCTCGGTGCACTACATTAAAGACGTTTTCCTCTTATTAATAGGTGCTGCATAACTATGCAGGTACTCATAACACTCAAGTTATTCCTGGGTGCATTTATGTACGCTTGCTGCATTTAAGGCTGTATCCTGTATGTACTTCCCTGCTCCCAAGTATATGGCTGACTAAAACTTTTTTCAGAAATTTGGAGGCTTTAATTAGGTAACGAACAATTATCAATAGTGTTAGGTGACAGTTGTGCTGACGATTACAACAACAGATTGAAATGACAAAATTAATCTACCGACAAGGCAAAATCTACTGTTCTGTCGGTCTTAGTCCGTCGTCTTTAAAATGTTTCGGTCGTTGACCAAAACGTAGGGCAGTCACAAACTGCCCATCTCTGCTTACCACAGCCAGGTTGCGATGCGTGTTTGTGTTTGTGTGTGTGTGTGTGTGTGTGTGTGTGTGTGTGTGTGTGTGTGTGTGTGTGTGTGTGTGTGTGTGTGTGTGTGTGTGTTGGGGGGTATGAGTCCTCAATGTATTAAAATAAAATAGTATAACTTTTGTTCATTGACGAGCAGCAAGGTGAATAAACGGATAGACATGACAGGTGCCTCCTGCGAAAAAGATTAAAGCCCCTATAATCGAATAAACTATAAAAAGCACAGTTTAGAAAATGGTTCCACAACGAAGGAGGATAGAAATTGAACGGTGTTTTCACATCACATACAACAATTAGCTAGCTAAATCACTCAGTTACGTGAAATTCGGAAGCCCTAAACCCTAAATATAAAATAAAATTAACCCTAGTGTACTGTACTGTGTATGGAATATACAATATAGACTTAACAAAAGTCAGGGATGTCCGACGAACAAATAATAAAACAGCTGGCCTGCTTACCGTCATTGTAGTTGGCAAGTCTCCGGCGAACATCATTTTATTATTTTGGAGAAAAAAAACGTGTCGAAAACAAATTAATCACAGATTTTTTTTGTATGTTTTTCCTTGTTTTCACCGTTGCCCGAACAGTCATAAACCAGAGCGTTCTTGATTGGCTGAAATACCAAACCAGAATTGTGTAATTGGATTTCCACAAACGTCAATCTCATAGAGTTCTGCCTCCTTACGCGATTGGTCTTTGCTGTGCTGCATTAAATGACATTGCAAACAGTAGTAATATCGGAACTCGATATGTTAGAGCTATATAAACATATCTGAGAGAAAGAGACAGAGAGACAGGGACAGTGTGAATCTCTCTGATGGTCAGTTTGAGAATGAAAGTGGGACACCACTTGACTTGAAAGGGACAATGTGTAATATTTGAACAGTTATTCGTTTTGAAAATCCACAATTAATTTCAATGGGGTATACATAAATGTGTTCTATCAAATCAACATTTTTTTTTAGATATAATTGTAGGCCTAGTAATCGCTATTTGTTACATGGGAAGCACCATTCAGATGGGGGCAGTCATTTCAAGGAGGAAAACAACCATTCATGATCCATTTTTTTACCGTTTTGGATGTCAGTTATTGTCTTGTGCGGAGCAGAGCTTATGATTTGCAGTTTGAGTTCCTGGTCTGTATGCCAATCTCAAATAAAAACAGAAAACAAAGGGAAAGTTTGGGAAATTTGAGTTCATTCACCAAACACAGAAGAAAACGCCAGCATAAACAGCGCAATACAACAAGAATTTACCTTTGAAAGAACGGCCAAAAAGCTTCCTTGTACCACGGACAGCCAACTGCATACGCTGTGTTGTTGCCTGTTGTTAATCCGTGTGTGCCTGGATCGCTGTCCTGCGTTTTATTTGACTGGTGAGAGTTGTGTTTTCATTTAGAAAAAGCGTTGAAGTGTTGGATTTTGGCCATGGAGTCCATACTGCGCAGCGCTAGTGTCATTGCCGATGAACTTCCTACTTCCTGCTTATGGTCTCCTTGATTAGGTCCACGGAAGGCCGGTGTTGGCATGCATTATTTGCCCAAGTGTTGTAGATTCCGCGCTATCGTGCACTGAAACCAGTGGCAAATTGTATTTGTACTGGTATTTATATTTGTATTTGCTTGCTTAGGGTATGCTTCTAAAGTAAGGTCTCTCTGAGACACCATAGTACATGTGTTGCTTTCACGTATCACCATTAAATGGCAACTCTTAATGCTACGCAATGCAGCTTTAAAGCTTCTACTGTATGTGTGAAAACAGAATAATAATCCCACACAATGAAAGTCGTCAATTGCATTTAAATTTATTGTTACAAGTATAAAAAGCCTTTCATGACGGGTGAAAACTGATGCAAGATTCAGACGTAGCATTGCAAAACCGCATATGTTGAATTTTATGATGGATGTTATAAGACCACTGATGAGTCTAATGGCATAGCACCATGTGTGTTTAAAAAAAAAACAAAAAAAAACTTTAAACTCAAAATGTAGCTCACTGGAGATAGTGCTCACGCAACATCAAGACACAAACTGGGACATGAAGGTCATGGCCAGGTCAAGGTCATCGGTGAGCTCGTCTGGAAGCGACAGGACTGCTGACGTCAGTTTGTGTGTAATGTCTAACACCCTTCAGAGGGAAAAAGTGTTATCAGATTGGATTTGATTAGATTAACCATCAATACACATCACGAGTAACTGGTCACAAAATGTGGAAAAAAATACATACAACAGCTATCATAATCTTTTAATTGTTTATGTTAATCTGAATGTTTCTAGATATACGTGTGGTTTTGAAATGGATTATGAGAACAGTAGTAATATAGATTGAGAATTTACTATAACACCATAGAACGATATAGTATTTATAATACATTATGCAAAATCCAATGCAAACGGAAACTATTTTTTGCATCCTATATTTTCCAATCTTTAGCAGAACCCTCAGAAGACCCCTAAAACTTTTCGTTATTCTGTTATACATGATGTGCTTGAACCCACCAGTGGATATAATGAGCAGCCAGTTGAGGTTCGTGCCTGGAGCCTTCCTCTACCACCAGAGACTCTTTCATCTGTTTGAAGTTAGACTCGATGTCCTTCTTTGTCTTGGAAAAGATGTCGACGCCTTGGAAGGAGCCGACTACTTGCTGTGAAAAAAAAAAAAGTCAGTTTTAATAGCAAGCCACTGAAAAGTAAAGGGAAGCAAGCAATCTCACATATAAAACCGAGAGCTGGTGGGCGATGTATTTGTGACTTCCCAGGTGCCTGATGTCTTCTTCGAGCTGCTGACTCAGCACAAGCAGCTGATTCAGTTTGGCGATGTGGGAGAAATAGTCTGCAAAAGAAGTATCAGATTTCAGTGACTGTCTCCATTTTGGTGCTTCAAAGCATACATACAGCATATAAATACAGTAGTAGTTTTCCCCCGCATATTTGCAACTGAATGTTTGTCCTACTATATGTGCCCTACGATGGGGTCGCACCCAAATCAGGATGTATCCTGCGACTCTCAAAAGGACAAGTGCCTAAGATAGATGGATGGATGGATGGAATATAATAGTCTGTGGAAGTCACAGTTTGGTGGCAAATCATTACTTTTACTGAAATAAAATTCCTCAATTCATTTCAACATAGCTCATAGGCAACAAGCTGGCCGATTTTTTTGTTGTACTGAGCACAAAAAGAGAAGATACGCAAGTGTTGAGCAAATAATAACAAATGATCCATGTAATTGTCTTTGTACATACTGAAACGCCAAACACTAGCACTGACTATTTGATTGTTGGATGCTGTCAGTATGTGAAAGCCGAATCGTTTCACAAAAGTGTTTTGATTTAGTTTGAAAAAGTATTTGTTTGTATTGTATAGATTAGTGATGATTCATATCACCTGTACAGTTCATAAAGAGTTCATTGGTTGAAAATCTGAAATAATTGAGGTTCAATTGTGCATTTAAAGCAGCACAATATGGGAATCCTTCATACATTTCTTAGAATGTATGTTATAACTGAGAATAGCAACTAAAGTTAAAAAGCCTTACCATCCATTGATGGCCTCTCAAGCATTTCCACTGGGCTGCCTTGAATGAGGAACACCTCCACACGTGGAAACATTGCAGACAAACCCACCAAGTCCAGGTAGTCCTATGGAGGTAAGATGGAGACTTTTATCATTTATTTTTTTTTACATTTTTTTCAACACTTAAACATCTACAGCAGGAATGGTCCACATATGGGTCGTGCAATATTTTGTGCAACATTAATTATTTGTTTATCATTGAAATTAGAATATAAAAATATTGAATGTAACGTTTAGACGCTGTACATTTATGTTTATATTACATTTCACATTATACATGATAAAATTTATATAATTTACAGATAAACTAAAGAATTTTACAGTATTTTACCTTTAATCTGTTTTCAATGGCCTGAGCCTGTCTTTATATTTTAAAAATGAAATGTGACACAATACCTCCAGTTGTGGCATAGGCTTTGGTAGATGTTCAAGGCACTGCAGCATCTGGTCAAGAATCTCCGATCCTGGAGAATGACAGCAGATAATGTAACCAATATACAGACAATACATCTTCATATTTATGGTACAGTATGTTGTTGCAGTTGACCTTGAGCTTGGAAAGTGTCTGACTCCTCTGGGCTACAGCCTTGCCGTAACTGCTCCTGGAACTGCAACAGGAATGAAAACAGCCTATATTAGTGGACTTTAAACATGACTAAATGTGACATGGACATTTTATTAGGTACACTGGCAGAAAAATAATACAAAAGCTCTACAAAATAATCAACCATTTCCTTTCGATTGGTATTGTCAGATCAAGGTGTGATAATTCAGTGCAAAAAAACAAAAAAGGGAAAAGTGTTTGGAAATCCACACAATATTCAGTTATCACCCAATCTCAATTGCAATAGCATCTACGCCATCCATAATGAGGAAAATAAAATTGGTTCAATTCAATGTACATTGTGCTGCTTCAAGTATGTACCTAAGCCATCAAAGGGCTGTAAATAGGCAAAGAGATGAGCGTAGAACAGTTTTGGAACTGACTTAAACTGCAGTAATATGAGGGTAATGTGACGTTTATGAATGAACCAAACCTTTTGAACGAGTCTTCACTATGAAAGATGGGACTCAATACTTTGTTAAGGAGATGTTCACCCCCCCCCCCCCCCTCAAGTGCAACCTCTGCAAAGTGTATCATTTTAGCATATTAACACCATAAAGTTGTGTGCCTGTTTATTTGTTTGTTTGTTTTTAGCTCAGGAGCAAGTGCAAAAAAAATGTAATACAGGGTAAGAGGTGGAGTGGAGGAGCTTCCAAATAGGATATGCTTGAGTGGCTCCAGACAGGATTTGATGTGTTATTTTTTGTCAAAACATTTCAGATGCAGTGTACACAAGTGCGTAAAAGTGTTCAGAATATTTATATTTACTTTTATGTTCTAAAGAGAATAAAAATTTATTCAATGTTTATGTTTTCAGACTTGATGAATGTTCTCTTATTTACGTTGAAAATTATTGTTTTAGAAATTGGTAGTGGTTTAGCTCTTTTTACAATTTGACGAGAGGATACTATTAAAATTTCACTTGTAAAACTGAAAGCAGTCAATAAATTAGTTGTACCACCATATGCAGTATTCATGTGTTATTAATGCACAAGGATTGACCCTGAAGTATTTTTTTATGCTAAACAAACTATTAGGCATGCAACTAATAGTGTGTGTACACTTCCCGGTATGATACAACATAGTCGTACACTACCAACTACAACAACATGCTGTAAATATACTCCTACGCTGATTATAACCAATTTAATCCGTGTCAATCAAAATTAATGTTTAGCTTAGGCTGTGAGTACATTACTGTATCTATGTCAACAATGCTGCATTCACGGATACTCGGGTAAATCACTACCTCCTGCGTCTGCGCCCTGATGAGGAGGTCCAGTTGCCCACAGAGACACAGCATCTCCACAGCCACCTGTTCTGGACTCAAGTGGAGTTGCATCAGGGGTCTCTTCACCTGTAGCTCCACTAACGGACACACACCACTAACCCACTTAGTATTAGCATAACCATCGCACGCAAATCGTTGATCAATAGAGCAAATGCATGGAGCATTTTAAAAAGCTAGCGTTGACTCACCTTTAAACGCCTCATGGTAGAAGCTCGGCTGGCAAAGCGGCTCCGATAAGCATCCTGCCATCCTAAAAATCACTTTAGTGAGCGCAACTAAATCCACACATAGAGCACAGGTGAAAAGGACTAAGAGGAAGCGCCTAGTTTACACATGTTTGGAACGATGATGGTGCGTTCAATCCAGCGACTGTCAAAACAGAGTCGCAATAATCAGTAAATATACCATTTTTGGGAGTCTGGTAATACTTTAACATTTGGATGCATCTGATGGATACATCGAAGCGACCAGCCCCCCAACCCACGCCCTGCCAGTGCCAGCCGCACATCCGCAGTCTGTCAGTGGGGGCCGTGAACGCCCCTCCTCGCTAACGATTACGTCATGCTTAAAAAAGGTGATCCGAGCTTTTTCTAGTTCATACTCAATCGTTGAATATATGAAATTAAACTTAAAGGTGTACATCATATATATTTTTTGGCATGTGGCAATCAAAGTAAATGGCTCGATAAAGTTAAAAAGGAGAATGTAGAGCAGGTTTTGGCACTATTGCCAGGCGACAACATCCAGCTCACTGAGCATTTACATTTAGTTGTATTCATTAATTTAGCTGTTTTTCCCCTAAGCTGGATACCTAAATTGATCAAATTTTTATTTTTGATTAATTTACTTCTTAATCAGTTAATTGACTTACAGTAAATATTTAATTATTTTTATTTAAAAATTAACTTCAATCGAATCACAAATTATGCAATTAAAAACAAGAAATACTATATTAAAAAAAAAAAAAGTCACATTCACATTAAACTGTTTATGTGCCTACTCACAAATGCCCAGGTCCTTAAGTCAAGTTTTAGGAAAACAAATATGGCCAATGAGGACTTGTTTTCATCAAGGCTAACTTACTGTACATAGACCATGAAACGTACTCTACAAAGAAAAATAGTGAAATCAGAAGCAAACCTGCTATTGCTCATACTCAAAATTAATGACAAACCTAATTCTTATTTGGTCTCGGGCATGGAATGGCAACTCCTGCTTGGTTAATTAACCGGTAAGATTCAGAAAAATCCCTCCATCAACTTTTAAAACCACCATGATCAAAGTCAATTCTATCCAAGAGACGATTACTGCAGCAAAGTGGAGACTGTGAACTCACACATTTCAATCCATACTTTGCTTTGCTTAATGCATACAGTATATTATGTGGTGCTGCTATTGTGTATTCTAATAAATACGTTATTTGAGTTCGAGCAGTGGAAGACCATCCTCGGTTTGGTTTATTAAATAGCAAAGTTATACAGAATCATGTATCAAATTCTTCCAAGTAGATCAAATACAGTGGGTTTATAAAGTGTGTCACAATTGCAAAAGGGCGAAATAAAATGTAGACACAGCTTTTAACCAAAGATGAAGGATATCTTGTCATACTAGAAGTGAATGGGTACAGGTTTAACAAAAACAACATGAGGCTAACACTGAAATATACAACAATGTACATTTTTGTAAACAAAATTTCAATAGATAATATCCAGTTTACAAGTGCCCCCCTGAAGGGAAAAATACTATTGATATCGAAAATATACCTCATCTGATTATTTTAAGCCAGTAACAACAATAACCAGCACTATGTGGTTCACTGTGGTTTAAACTTGGCTCCATGACAGCAACTGCATATGATGGTGTCAAAAACAAGTCACCACAGCTGTTCAATGTGGCTTTTGTCTTCGTATGTGTAGCAATTAATTCACTGTTAGGGTGTCAAAGCTGAAGTCCAATTAGTTTTTTGTGGTTGTTCACTGTCGCGTGCCAGGCGGCAAAGTGAGGTTGGCCATCAGCTCGTGGACAGATGCAAATATGGTGCACTCTCCTAGACAGGAAGGAAATGCACAAACAAGTTGATCAATGCGGTCTCAAGACAATCACTATCCTACCTGGATTTGTCCGCAATTATTTATGACACTATATACAGTACCTATATAAAGGAAACACTTGCAACTTAGAAAAACTACAGAAAACGAATGCTACTGAGCTGAGTTGCATGTCTAATGTACGGATTTCAAAATGAGGGGCTAAATAAGCAATGCGTGCAGTAGATTAAAGTAGGTGAAGATCCGTCTATGGTCCAAACTGTTTTCATAAACCCAGCAATGAGAATACTTCTGAGCTAAGCCGAGGCTCACTGATGGTGTTAAAATTGTATAAAAAGGATACCGTTGTTGTGGTAGGTTATATGAAATAGTTTACTGTTAAACATATTACAGTTCTGTATAAACATATTGATGTACTCGTCAATTTATAAGTGTTTTGGGCGGCGGTCTCACCCTGTCTGGCAGGGTGAATCTCATTGAACCTCTTCAGCATGTTGGAAACCATGAGTGCCGCCGCCCCAGAAGAGCTGTGCTGCCTGGGGATGTCAGCCTGCTGGGTGATGCCTGAGGCCATGTCGTAAACGATGGGGACAATGATGCTCACTGGTTCTTGCGGCACGGGTACGCGCTGTGTCAGCTGCAACTGTAGATAGTGCCAAAACACAGCGTCAGGAGGTTTTGAACGATGCAGGAGGAGCGCTAGTGATAACATGGACTCACGAAGAAGAGCATCTTCGACTTGAGCACGACGGCGATGGTTCCAGGGGGAGCAATGGGGGGAGCGCTGGGAGGTATGGTAAGGCAGAACTGCACGTTCCACTTGAGCTGGCCAGCTTGGTCTGGGAACTGCAAGAAAATCACATGTTCACAACATGATAGAGCACCGATTATCAAGTGCGTGAGCTGTCGAGTAAAACCCCCTCCATCTCGGGTAGTTTTTTTTTTTAATATGGCGTATTAATTTTGCATTTTTGCCATCTGCAGGCATTTTAGGGACATATAAGTCACCAAATTGAAAAGACAGAGGCCATATTAATGTGCATAGTAATGTACTACAAGTATATGCTCTTGCATTACATTTTCAACTGTGAAAATAAGTCACCTTTATTTCAGTGTTGAAATGGGAATGTATTGTTTTACTGCAGCTTCATCGTCATCGTGAGTAAACATTTTTATAATGTACAATATTGTTGTTATTCAATGATGTTGTTCTGTCACTATCTCATTCATGTTTAAACATGTATCATTTTGAAAGTGTGTTAGACCTTATTAAATTAAAATGAAAACGTCATTCATGCTATAATCACATGTCTAGGGTGTATTTCTATGTAGTATAGGCTATATTTCTATATCAGAGATTTCACTTTATTGTGATGGAGTGAGATTTACGGTATAACAATAGTACACAGGCTTCCTGGGTGCCACACGAAATGATCAGTAAATTAAACGTTTTAATTGTGAAAAGCAGCTTAACTTTTTTTTTTAAATACCTTACATTACATTTGTTAAATAAAGTTCAGTTATATTTAACTTGTAAATACATTTGCATTAATTTTGGGGGACTATTTATTTTCAAACATTTAGATTTTTTCTATTTAACTGCTATTTATCACATTTGTACACCAGCATGAACTAACATGGATGGAGATGGGTGGTAATGCATTTAAGTGTGTCATATCTGAAAAGTGCAAAAACAACAAACCAGTTCAAGCTTCATGATGCGGACACAGTCCCTGAGAATGTGCGTGGGTGCCCCCAAAAGCTTAGTGAAGGCATTCAAAGTGTTGTACTTGAAGGGGGGGCCAGCAACCTTGAAAAAAAAGACATGACGAGGCATCACTTAAATGAACAGGTCCTTCATGGTTTGCACCTTGTTAAAGCACCCTCAAGTCAGTAGCACCAAACCTCTTCTTATGCAACTTCTTGACTGCACTACGTGTTAGCTCAACCACAATTTTTTAAATGTTTGGGATTAGCGTAATTTCCCAAATATACAGTAAGATACACTTTTTTCCCCTAAAATGAAGGCCAAATGTATGGGAGCCTCCAATAAAGTGTAACGTAGATTTTTTTTTTTAATTCAACACAATTCAAGAAGATAGATCCGTAAGGTGAGTTTTGATGCACAGATGCACATTTTTTTTTAGCTGTATTATTCTACAATAATTACCGTAACGGGACGGTTGGCTGTGAGCACCCGGTGCCCATTGCATCGAACAACAGCTTGTGTTAGTGGAGGTTGTTACAGCATTATTTTCAATAAAAGAAGGGACCAAACTGAACAAACATCTGAGTCAATCCTTGTTCACACACAGGAATATATTACTAAACGGAGAGGTTACGATGTCTCCAGCACAAGAGTGGTAACGTTGGAGCTGTCTGCACCTGTTTGAGAACACGGAAAGGTATTCCGTTTGACTCGCATATTGTGATCTTTTGGCATATATACATAATGGTAAACCTGGTGAAATGCAAATAGTGTGCAACTGGGTATTTATGGCAAAATGAACTCGAGCTGTGTCGCAAGGAAAAGGAAAAACAAACTGCTTTGAGCACATTCAACGTTACACTGGAGCAGCGTTCACCGACAACCGACATGCTTAATTTAACCGGCAACAAAACCTTTGAATATAAACACAAGAAAATGTGAAGAATTTACAAAGATGAGATTTAGTCTGTTTTGCTATACTTTTTCAATGCTCATTTCACCTGTGAAAAGTGTTGGGTCCCCGGGACTCGTAATACTAAAAAACTTTGGGACCCAACAGAAATGTTTGGGGTCCCAAAAATTGTGTAGTAAAAAGGACAAAGTAAGTTGAAGGTTCAAACTGCATTGACCAGACCTCAACAAAAAACAAACACAGATATTAACAAAGTACACATTAAAATTCATGAAGATGATGATGATTCATGAAGATGTATCATTCGTCATCATCATCTTCATATCTCAACCACTGATATAACAGTCGCTTTTGGGAGAAAAGTCCGCTTTTCACTTATTTGGGTTGTTCCTCTTCTCGAGCTTCTGAAGCATTCTGTTTTTGTCACCTTATTTTCTGGTTGTTACCTGATGGTGTATTATTTGACTTGTCACTGATACTGATAAAAAAAAAAAGCATTTACTTGTTACTTTACTGAGTTTACTTTGTTTTGAGCCTAAAGATAGCACTTTTTTAGAAGGCATTTTAGAAGTGTGGGGGTTACAAAAAACTCTGATCTCAAACTCTTTGTAAAGACAAACAAGTCGACCATGCAATTTTTATGTGAAATAAATTTGAATGGTTTAAAAATTTGTCCCACAACTTGATGACAGGGAAAAGTGTTTTTCCTTCTGAAGAGAACCACTGCACCATCCAGAGGAGGGGTGTCAAATTTGTTTAAGCTTGCAGGCTGCATGGCGGAAAATCTATTCCCAAGTGGGCCGGACCAAAATTATGGTATATATTTATATAAATTTAAAACAACAACTTCAAATTTATTATTCTTTTTTAATACTGTCCAAAAAAAACCAAGAACAACATCACTATTAATCACAAAACATTAATATTTCTTTTCAGCATAAAACATTTCAAGTTTTTCATTTATTAAAAAATGTATTAAAATTTTGTAAAAAAATTTATTAGGAGTGTGACCCCCCCCAAATTCCCATCAGAATCGCGATTCTCATTTAATACGGTATAGTTTATATGGATTTATATGGATTCATATCAGATATGTCGCCACACACCAAAAATTGATAAATCATAAATATCATGAAAGAACAAAGGAAAAACATTTGAACATGTTTGGATATCTGTAAAATCTTAGGGTTTTTTTTTTTTTTTTTGGTGCCAGTGTATGCTACATACCCGCGTCTCGAAAAACTTCTCCAGCACCTGAAGTTCCTCCTGGGACCAGGGACCTGCATTTTCTGGCGTGACCTTGAGTTGAAGAGTCTGGTAGTTCTTTGGGTTAAGAGCCACTCGACACTTCAGCACATCCGTTTTGAACATGATGACGCCAGGCTCATTTGAGTTCACGATGGAAAGCTGCATAAGTTGCAGGCAGTGAGAGGTGGCACAGAACAAATATATTTTTTGAATACTACAAATTTTCTGACTTGTCAGATACTCACATTGGCTTCTTGTTGGATGATTCGCTGAAGGTGCCGCCTCATGATAACCGAACCTAAGAATCGCTCGAGTGGTGAGCAGAGATAGCTGCCAGCAAGGCCTGGCACCTGACATGGGGTGGGTGAGGGCAGTAGAAGTACGTGGAGGGCATTGTGGGTGAGGATGGTGGGGATGGACGCGGCCCAGGAACGCTGAGGTAGCTTTCGAGGCGGAGGCATACTGGTAGGCATTATTTGGGAACCTGCATGAAAGAATCCAAAAGGCCACAAGCTGGATTTGTCAAGAATTTCACCACTTAGATGAATTTCAGTAAACCTTCATTGAAACATCTAAAACTGTATTCGACTGAGAGTATTTTCACGTTAGTAATCATCAAACTGTAAATGGAAGTTAACCACAGTATAGTATACTAAAAGGGATATTAAACTAATTTAGCCATTTTCAGCAGGAACAAGTTAATAATTGGTCAATAAATAATTTGACGACTAAATATTTTTTCATGTACAATTAATACCTTTAAGACACATTTTCCCACTTGCTGGTGAAAGAAAACTTCATTAAATGTACTCAAGGTGCAGGTAATGACCAATCCTCACCTTTTTATTTGGAAGTGGTCATGTGATATTCACAAGCTGTCATTAGTCGTTACCTGAGTATGTGACATCCTTTTCAATTGACAGCAGTGGGAAACACGTTTTTTAAATGTATTAATGGTACATCAGAACTATTTTGTTACTAAATCAATAACAGAAAGAATTACAGATTCAATATTAATAGTGACAGTCAACCATCAAGTGTAATATATATGTATATATATATATATGTATGTATGTGTGTGTGTGACACTAAATTGTCCTGGAGTATTATTGTGAGAGCGAACGGCTGTTTTGTCTTTGTGTTTTGTCTTTGTGTGTCCTGCGATTGGCTACCCTCATGGCTTCACGGGAGATACTGTAAGCATGGCTGCATTTAGATTTTTTTTTTTTTAGCAGTTTTAAAAAAAATGCAGATTATTGTTGACAGCATTCGAATACTAGATGAAGCTATCAAATATATTGTTTGGTGATGTGTCCATGCACCATATACACAGCATAATTTATGAACTATTGCCTCCACAATTTTAAATGGTTTCATTGTTTTCTGGAGTGCTTTTTATTCACCGAGCTCTGTTTCAGCAAACAAAGATAAGCAGCTTGCCATAGCACAAGCCCTCAAAAGATAATGTTTTCTAACATGAATAGAAAAAGGTTTACTTTTAAAAATGGCCAGATACACAAAATTCATATACCTGTGGTGTTTGGAGAAAGATAATTACCAGTTCCAGCACGTGGAGAGTGTGGGTCAGGAATTGGCGAGTGCAGTGACGGGTTCCCAGGGGACATGCCATGGATCCTCGCCCCAGGAGAAGGACCTGAGACCTGGGGAGAAACTGGCCACTGACCCCTGTGACTTGGTGACACCATGGCGTATGGAGAGCTGGGATCCAGAGCACCTAGCGTGAGAGAAAGACAATTGTGATTAAAAATAAAAAAATAAACACACAACTCTCTGTGCTTGCTCTTTTGAAACCTTGTGTTTATTGTCCCGTACGCAATCTAAACATGAGCCTAGCAAGGGAAGTTGGTGTTCAGGCATCTTAAAGGCCCCCAGAACCATGCCCGTCTTACCGTGGGGGCTGGCAAAGCTTGTCTGACCCATGGCTATGCCCAGAGAAGATGGAGACGGGGTGGGGCCGAAAGGAGAGGGGGCCCTCAACGCTCCACTAGGGGAGCCAGAGGCATGGATGTTCCCTGCACATACATACACCACATCTCATCAGACTGAGCAGGTCTCTCACACTCACTCACAGTCTCTTTCAGCCTCAAGTGCACATGCTAAAGCTGGGCAGCACAGTTGGCGGGCTGAGATGGTGGTACATGGAGGGAGCAGGACTTGAGGTGCGTGGATATTTTGAAAAATAAAAAAGATGTAAACAAAATGGCTGCTGCTCCTCCTTCATGAAAGGGGGATTGTATTCTCAAGTAGCTCTGCATGGTGGTGACGCTACTTGACAGGCCAAAAAAGCTTGCATGAATCAAAGTGTATGCACTGCCAGACTTTTCACCATATATACCTGGCGATTGCGTGGGCATCATGGATGGTGAAGGAGTGACATTGGCATGGTAGTTTGGTGGCGGCGATGTGAGTGGCGGGTAAACACCACCGCCAGCGGGCCTCATGGTTTGTGGTTGAGCCTGCAACTGGCTCATGAGCGTGTCCATCATGTCCACGCCCACTGGCGACGGCGGGTTGTCATCTTCATTGACCGAACGCCTTCGAGCATCCTGGTTGCTGTCGACAAACATGCTCAAGAAAGTCTGGAAAGAGAATAATGAGGAACAGTGTCTGAGTTCTGCTCAACTTGCATTGTGTACAGGTAAATTCATTTGAACGTTTGAGAAAAATAATCTAATTTCAATTTCAAATATTTTTCAAAGTCCTCGTTTCTTGTAATAGAAATGATAAAAGAATGCACAACAAACTGTATTTTTTTTTCTTTTGACGAGCAATTTCGCTAAACAATGGTTTCTTCTGAGAAGCAAGACACCAGGAGAAAGGGTTTTATTAAACAATAAAAATATGACAATACAACAAGGAGGTTGAATGAGGACTTCAATGACCAAATTTATGTATTCAATCATTCAATCAGCATTCATCTTCCTGAAAATTCTACATAATAATCATGTCATCAAATAAATTATTACTTAATAGATTTAACTTAAACAATGTCAACCATTTGTATTTTTGAATTAATGTAAATATAAAATTAAACTGAGCATTTCTTGAATCAAAAAGATAAGACAATAAATGAAAAAAAGGCTACAAAGCCTTTGTGCTACTTCATTGGTGCAGCTAGCATTTTACCATGCAACATAAAACAAAAGGTTTATGACTGTGCGTTTATGAGCTTAGACCAACAAACTAGAATAAGGAAGAAACTAGTTACATGAGAAATTTTGTCAGTGTTCAAACTAAAATGAAAACAACTCAAAAGGAAACAATTGATTGTAAACTATATTAAATGTTGACTAATGTTCATATCATTTACAGTAAAAGTATCAAGAAGATTCACTTAGTCTTCAAAAAGGATTCTAAGTAGGGCCTGGCCAACGTGCATTTTTGAGGCCAAAGACAAAAAAAATTCTGGCAGAAAATCATTAAATATAGATTACTGATTAATCGGCGGACTAATTGAAAAATATAGATGTGATACATAAAACTACTTCTTTTTTGGTCTTCTACAGTATATTTCCTTTGAGGTTGCAAGAAACGAAATGGTATTTTGTATGGAACATGCAAAAAAAAAAAAAATAGAAACAATCAAAACTATCCGGTGGCAAGAAAAAGTCCCAATTAACATATGTGGCTCTACAGTTAATAAATAAATAAATAAATAAAAACTTTACTCAAAACATTACATCATAACAGCAAAGGAATGATCTGTTATGTGTAGATCATACATTAGGCTTGGCTCAACAGCATGGTGCCTAAAGGAACTAGGCAGCCTGCAAGCTCACCAGTGATGGAATTGTGATTCACTCAGAATGTTGCTTAAGTTGCTCATATGAAAAAGTAAACATTTGCAGGAATTTATAGAAATAAAGTGCTGCATACATAACCAAAAATATTTTACTAAAGTGGTAGCCCTTCCCCTAAATTATGTAACAAGCTAGCAATTTTGTTATTATTTGACTATTTGTGCTTTTCCTGTTATGGAGTAATTTATAACAGTTTTTCTGACTTTTAATTTGTTTTTAATTTGCAAACTCCACTAGACTTACCTTAAGTCCCGGAGCCGGGTAAAAGCCCTCCACAATCTTGGTGTTGTCAAAGAGACTGTATGCTCCATCTCTGATGGCCACCACGCCGCGACTCCGGCAGTAGATGTCAATGCAGTACATGTTGCGAAAAGCCAGGCGAATATGTGTAGGCGATTGAGGCAGGATGGAGAAGCACTGGTAGGCAGTGTTGGTGCGCTGGGTCAGGCCCAGCATGGGCACGGTTGGTAGTTTGTTTATGGCATTTAGAGGGGCCTGCGTATCATAAAGCACCTGCAAAAACAGAACACAGATAACATAAACATTCTCTCAAATAAGTTGTCTGATTAAGTCACTTTATAACAAGTTTTGGTACTTGAATCATCTGAACCTGAATTTGACATTTTCTATTAAAGTTCTTGCAACATCCCTAAGAATTTTAGTAGGTAAAGCTTCTTTTATATGATCCAAAAAATTGACTGCATCAGCGTCATAATTTATTCTACCATCCACCACATTTTACATAGAAATGTAAAAGGCATTATTGCTTAAGATTTAGATTCCCTAAACCAGCCCATCTCTAATAGTGCCTTTTAAGGCAGAATATAAACGCTAAGATAAATTGTACATGTTGCAGCCATGCAGTTGTGTTTACCTGCAACAGCTGAATGACATTGGGGTTCTTGTTAAACATCTCCTGCAGCTGGTGAAGGATAATGTTGTGGCAGTTTGAGCAGCCAGAGTTGGGCCCCACGGTGCCAAGAGCCAAGTGGAAGCGTTGGCTGTTGGAATTCCATTGAATGGTGACGGAGCTGCCTTTGGTGGTGCCATAGCACAGTACCAGCTTGCGGAAGTTGTACAGTCGTACTTCAGAGAACAGGCTTAGGTACGATGGCAACTCTGAGACATAATGAGAAGATTATTGATAAGTACTACAATCACTTAATTGCATAGGTAAATCAGTGGTTCATGGAATACATAGTGCCAATACACAGGGTTTTAACCATAAAGGATTGTGTGGCATTTAAGACTTTCACAATTCAAATTGGTGAGCCATCCATGAAAGGTCAGTGGTACCTGGCAGTGCTCGAGAGAAGTGAAGCACACACTGGTAGAGCTGGCTGATGGCACTCCAGTCATTAAGAAACATTTCAACCACTTTACGCCCACCCACAGGTTCTGATAGGGGGTTCTCATAGGTGAGGTACACGTGCCGCGTGGAGGCTGTCAAAGACAAAATTTGAGGTCAGATTCAGATGACATAATGCAGGAAAACAGTCTATCGGGGGCACCTTGCTCCCTGCTGTTGGTACTATTAAGGGGGCAGTTGGCCAGCACCAGCTCAGCTACCCATGTTCGGTTGTTCCTGCCCTGCAGCCGGAAGGTGCAGTCTAGTAGGGAACGCTCCAAAGCTCTTCTGGTCTCCTCTCCGACACCTTTGCAAGGAGGGATCCTACAAGAATATAATGTTTTTGTTTGTGAGTGCTAACCTTGTACTAATCTTTGTGCGGTAAAGTGTGTGTGTTTTATGAGGGACATGGCCACTCCTACAAGACATGTGTTTGGCTCCCAACGCAACCATAGACCAATGAGGGCAGGAGTTGTATTCTACTCCTGCTCATCTACTCCTATCATGTTTGGTCAGCTGCATGTTTCACTCTACTTAAACCTTCGGGCGCTGCTAATATAACCGCAGCTCTCCGTGAGACTACAGAAAAATGGATAGGAATGGGAAGGGACAACAGTACAGTTATTGTACTGTAAAAGGGTTAAGATTTGAGTAAATATGTGTTCTGCAGTAGTTTGACGTGCTCGTGGCAAGTGCATTTACAGTTAACTTGTCTGTCTGGTATGCAGGGAACCTTCACAACGTGTCTCTCCGCAATATAGTTTTTTTTTTTTTTTAATTAAAAAAAAGCAGCACTGTACTGTATATGTGTTGTATGTATCGCAACACTGCCATCCAGTAGTCACAGTTATCACTACAGTGCTCGATTGGCTTAATATTAGATAAGCACTAGTTAAGGGTGTCATCTACCCTCCATAAAAATAACATATTTTAAGAGAATATTAATATGAATTTTTTATTCCTATTTTAAAAGACGACACTTGTCGTCCATGGCACTGAAAGAGTTCATTTACATGAAATTCTAGAGGAAAAAAAAAACTAATAAAGTATACATTTAAAAATAAAGGGCTTATAGATATGATTATGAAAACAATGCCTTTGAAGTGTGTGTGTACATCTTTATGTGGTTAAGGCCATGTTCACATTGCAGCTCAATTCCACTTATTTGCCACTAAGTGCCTTGTGCCTAATTTTTTCTATGTAGATGGTAAAATTGAGATCCCCCACCCCCAACTGTGACCCAGGCCTTTTTATGTGGATATAAACTAGATATGTATTCAATGTGTCGCAAGGGCTAAGGAGTGTACTTGGCAGAATACTGACAAGTGACAACGGTCTGTGAATCTGCAAAGTTGTAGTAAATGTTGATTTCATATTTAACTTAAGATTGAATCTCACTTGAAACATGAATCATTAAGTGGACGGACATCTGTCGTGTTTGTAGTGATTGAGCAACAGACACGGTTTATTAGGTAAGCGCAGTAATAACATAACATCATTTTTAGCACTGTAGATGTCTGCATGAAATTGGATTGAGGAGAATCACCTCATATCCTCGAGCTACTTCTACCTCCTCTCGCCTTGAGTAGTTACTGTAGCTTAATTTTGGAATCCACCTGTGGTAAATTCCGTTTGGAAAGACACACACCTACACGAGGTGACATCACATGCACAGAATTTTGAGTGGGGGGGGTTATTTATTCAATTTTACAATGGGGCTGTTTCACGACAAAATGTGAAAACGTGAAAGTGAAAACCTGTGAATACTTGTGTGTTATATGTGTTTGTGGCGTGCAATCTTATTACTTAAGCAGTCGGATTGCATGACTGCTTCCATCTCCTTCCACTTGAACACCCTGGTTAGGAATCTCCATGTTGGACAGCTATAGCACAATAAACAAGAAAAGTGAGTTTGATTGACACAGGAATGGAATGGAGGAATAATTTGAGCGGTCAAGTCATAGTGACTCACCTCAGTTCTGAGGCCAACAAAAGGCATGTTTGTGTCACACATGGCCACTAGGTGCGCCAACTCCTTGTTGAAGGCACTCATCTCTCCTGACCGCTTGGGCTTCTTTGGCTCTGGTTCTGCCTGCTCTCCAGCCATCTACAAACATTGATTATGACAATGATAATGTGATGCAATCAAATAAACTGTATATGTTGTAGCTTGTGTCTTCCTTCTAGGAACGGGATGAGGCACAAATGCCATGAGATGAGATTGAGCCCACAAGAATGAGATACTACACACTTTTTTCCCCCAAATTAAGGCCAAAAGTATGAGTCCATCCTTGGTCACCCACAGGAACAATACTAAAACTGAGACGATCATGTAAAGTTTATGATGTCTCCAGATGATTACATTAAGAGTGGCAAGGTATGAAAACTAAAGAAACACTAGAGAAAACTAAAAGGTATTCCATTTGACTAATTTATTAATTGTGGTCTTTTTATATATACTGTACAAACAATCATAAACTTGGGGGAATATGGATGGTGAGCAACTTCAGGTACTTAGAGCAAAATGAACTCCAGCTGCGTCGCAAGGAAAACAAACAAAACAACTACTTTGAACACATTTACGTATATTAACTGACCACTCACATGTGGGAAATCTGAAATACAGTTAACCCGCAACAAACATATAACTTATGGAAAATATTAAGAATTTACAATGATGAGATTTTTTTCTGTTTTGCGATAGTTTTTACATGGTCGCCAAATTGTTGGTGCAGCCTATACAAGGTAGCATAGAAAATAGCAGAATTTGAACCCCCCAAAAAAATGTAAGAGTGCATCCTATATATAGGTATGCCCTGTATTTGGGAAATAAGGGTAATGCCAGATATAAATATTCTACTTTTCAAAATGTTTTTTTTTACTGAGCAGACTGCAAAAAAAAATCTAGTATGCAAATGTAAATTTAAAAAAAGGAGACATTTATTTTTCAGATACGGCTGAAATATTTCCTCATTCTGAATATTTAACAAAATCTATGCAGCTTCTGTTAGCTGCAGAGTATGGCCTATTCATTTTTGGAGCATTTAAAAAACATAACTTGTTATCAGAAAAGGCAACCTCATGAGTACCAGTGTATAAAGCATTTTCACTCATTTTTCAAGGCCGACAAAATATTGTGTGCTATGTCTATGTTAACATGGGTGGTATCATATGAAAATTAATTTCCATTCCTTACTTAGAATTAAAAGTATTTAGTATATGTGTTGCATGTATGGCAAAACTGCCATCCAATTGTTACAGTTATCACTACATTGCTCATTTGGCTTAATGGATAATGTTTGTCACTCACTTTTACATAAATGGATACATGAAAATTTGACATGTTTAATATCAGATTAAATTGTTATTATTATTATTGGGAGTCACATGGACATTGTCATTCTTTGTCATTAATGTGAAGAGGTGAGTGCTTTTATGTTTTAACAGTTATTATTGTTTAATTTTCTCACATGGATGATTATGACAGTTTTTTTTTTTTTTAAAGATTCCGTGACATTTCGAAAATCTTTCCCTTAAACTCCAAGACCGAAAAAACAACACATATTACAGACACTTTTTGTCCACAGATGAATTTCAGAATTTACATGGAGCATAGTATGTGTAGAATGTTTGAATTAACATGGCATGCAAAGTTTTAATCTGATGGTGCACTATTTTATGTGCCTTAGGCATCCTAAATATTATCCGCACAAAATTTCCAAGGTTTTGCAAAACTGTACATAACTTTATAGAGTTCAATAACTTTTCAAGGATCTGGAAAATGCATTTTAATGTTTCAAAGATATTCATGACTGTATACACCCAACTTTAACCCAACTTTGACATACATTATTTTCAATATTTAAATGTTCCTCAAAACAGCCTTTTAAGTTTAATAAAAATGACTAATGCATTGTCTATTTGAATACAGTACAAAAAATGGGACGACAAGCATTCTTAGACCTACTAAATTCCACTTTATTTACATTAAAACAAACAAAATGCTGATGCTGACCTTTCTCTTGGAGACAGGCCTGTGCGCTCGCGTCGACGTGGGGTCTTGGACGAGGTGTTCAAGGTTTGGCTTGAAATGTTGGAGGAGCTGCGCGCACATGGGTCCGTCATCACCTTCCAGCTGAGTCACAAACAGGAAGGAGTACTTGTACTGCAGCGCTGTCGGATTGTTTGGCAAATCAACCATTTCCACCACCTGAGCATCAAGCAAGAGGGGAAAAACATGTAAAAAATGGAAGTCTTATAGTTACTGCAATTGTGTAATGAAAGCTGGTGACTCACAATGTAGTACTGCGGAAGACGCGTGAGCTTGATGAAGAGTTTGTTTTTGCACAAGTTTCCCACAGGGTGTGAAGCAGTATTGGAGAGATGAAGAACGTCAGTGCACACAGTGGGCAGGTGCTTCACCGACTGCCTGCAGCGTTGCTCACCAAGCCAGAATCTGTCCAAAGGGAAAGAAAAAATTGAAGCCATTATTCATCACATCTCTTTAATTTTAACATCTTTTCTTGCATAGACTAAATGTTTCATGACACGATGCTGTTAGTTTTGACAAGTTACAATCTGGAATCAGGCACTTAACTTTAACTAAATGAAGTGCCATTGCTTTCCTTTAGATGCAGATATCAAAGACAAACTTTTTGACTGGCGTACATACTTGAGTTGTTGAAGCCATGATAGGATTCGCTTCATATCGTCGTTAATAGTCTTTTCAATGTCGTCCAGCATTGACTGATCTAGTGAAAGAATGCAGTGTCATGTCAAGTACAAACAAATGTGACTGATGCTAACAGCTTCCACTCACCTAGTCCATACAGCATGGGTTGCAGCATGCCAGAATGCAAGTCGACAAAGATATGGAGGCACTCTGAGCGACCACATGGTTCCAGGATAGGAATGACGAGAGTGGGAAGAGCGGTTTCAATGAATGCTGAAGTTGAAGGACAGAAACCTACTTTAATTCTTCACTGCTATGCAGATCACAGTAAAATTATTATTTCAATAAATATTGTTCCAACAAAAGAGCAGTTAGATATGAAAAATTATTAGTTAGTAGGGATGGGACAATATATAAATCCAAGAAGACGAGATGAGACAGGAGATCGAGTCCACAAGAACGAGACGAGATTTTGGCAAAATGTGTAATGTAAAATAAAGCCAAATATAATTTTTTCCGCTGCAGCCAAGAGTTTATCAAAATGCACCCGGCTTCAGTTAGGAGTGGTGGTTTGCCCATAGTTTACAGTGTTTACAAACTGTCTTTTTAATATGCCAATATTTTACCATTTATTTCAACCGGAAACATGAAATACTGCAAAAGGTGATTTAAAACAATGTAGCGCATCCTGTATTTATTTTAAGTGAAAAATAATTTTTAAAGACAGAACACTAAATAACACATTTCCTATAATTAATAATGAATGACCAAATTTTATAATTCATTCATAAGCCCCTCTTTTTAGCTTAAATTTAAAGATTTTCGACTGGGTTCTACCCTTATTTTTTTTCTAATGTGATGTGTCAGGGAGTCAGCATCAAAGTGTGCAGTCATTTTTGTCAATTAAATTGTCTCAGAGGTGCTTGCTCGAGGGCACCCGTGCGCTGCTAGCTACGCCTAATTTTATGCCATAGACACTGATATATATATATATATATATATATATATATATATATATATATATATATATATATATATATATATATGCTAAAGAGTATACATATTTAAAATGGATCATTTGAAGGACAAAAAATTGATTGTGCTGTGTAGCGACGAGAAATTTCAGTGTTAATTTTGCCAGGTCTCATCGTACAAGATTTTGTCTCATCCCTATTAGAGTTAACTACATACAGCTGTCACTAGAGTTGTTGCTTTTCAGAATGGCCTTCAACTCCAGCAACTTCTGGTGGGAACGTGCATGAACACTGTCGATCAAAAGCTTCTCCACCGACAAATGGTCAATCTAAGAATGGAGGAAAGGTAGCATAATTAATTTCTGACCCACACAATTCAACTGTCAATTTAGAACTTACTTTCATTGCTCTTTCCATCAACTTGGAGTCACACGCAGGTAAAGGGGGTTCATGGGAGATCTGCAGCGGCTTTGATCCATCTGATTCATCAATCTTGATAGTAACTTTATGCACAGAGGCTGTACCCGTTTTCCTACCAAGCACCTGCTGGCTGCGAAGAACAAAAGAATGCATGGGTAAGTGAAGCTATGTTATACATTTATGAAGGAGTAAAATAAACTATGACTGTAGCAAACACACGTTTTGCTTTCAACTGTCAATAACAAGAGCTTTCAGGTTAATTATAAATGCATTTATTTTGTTATTGCATGGTTGTACAAAAGGAAAAGTTAGTTGTTTGGTGCCTGTGTCTTGTGGGAGTGGCCCTTGGGCTTATTGACAGATTGCCTGGCCAGTCAGCTCAGAACAGTACCCTTTTTTTGTCATTGCGGAGGAACTTCTCTGAGTCAATCACACACGAGTGGCTGAAAGAGGTCGCAAGGAGGTAAGAAAGCTTTGGGAAGCTCTTACCTTTTGTAATAAATTGGAATGTCAAGAGTAAACTCTGCTTTTTAATCATGTTTGGTCAGTTACTTGCTTCACTCTAGTAGGACCTCCGACCTCCAGGCGATTGAGACTCACCGTGATCTACGTATGCAACGGGCGCGATAGGGGGAGGCGTAAAGTTGCATTTAAATGACATGATAGGACTTATTTTGCATTTGAGAATGTTATTCAAGCACAGATGTGGAGAAAACTGGTCTGGTTTTGAATTATGCGGTTATAAGTCAACCCATCAAAAATAGAGCGTTTAAAATGAGGAAAAAAAAAAAGACTTGTATTCGGAGAAATACGGTATATGGCGCTTTTCTACCTTTGGTACGCAAAGCATTTTACACTAACTAGTAATTTACCTGTTACCTGTACTAGTTGTCATGAAAGAAAGACACTTTGAAATGGTCACGACTGTCGAAGGATCAAACTCACGGCCTCTCAGCTGAGACCACTCAAACACTGAGCCACGCCGCTCCAATATAAGTATCTATAGTCAACCATTATTAACTGCATGGGCACTTCTGGGTGAAACTATCAATACAGAACAACTTCAATACATTTTAGTTGGGTGTTAATTACGCCATAACTTTTTTCACTATTCAAGGCAAGACACGGTCTTCAATTAAATAAATGGAAAGCTGAAGTAATCCAACCAAGGACTGTTTGAAGGTACTCAAAATGAAAATGTGGTCATACTAGTGTCCATGGCAAGTAAATGCCTCTGTGCAAGCATGTCAAGGGTATTAAAAGGCTTACTTCCAGACAGAAAGGGTGAGGTATTTTGCTGGCATGTATCGTTCCTCCTGCACCAGATCCCCCCAACGCTCCCTGATAAGCATTAGGGTCTGCGAGTGAAGAACCTCCAGCTGCAGTGAGAGACAGAAGGAGTCTGGAGACAATGCGGTTAAAGAAAGTGCGTGTGGGAAAGAAGCAAGTCCTCGTGAAGTATCGTACACATTCTCTCGTCAGCATTCAACACGTGCACTAGGGCATGTATCCTTCGTCACAGTGCTGGTAAAAAGAGGTGCTTGTCTACCACAACAGGGTGCTCTTTAATGTGGTAAAATGCACTGTGCAGGAAAGGCAGAGCAGGGATACACCGCTTAGCATTGATTAGCAAACACAAGCACCACTCTAAAAGTTAAATAATGACTTTCTTTTTTTTGTGGAGTTCACCCATTATAACACATTTGGTAAATTAACATGACGCATGTGAGTAATGAATTAGCTGGCTTGGTTATGCAAACGCTTACTAACCTTGAAGATAATTAGGTAGAGACCTATAACTTACTTTCCACTATGAGTTACACTGGTATAAGGACATACAAACCCACAATGAAAGGATACGCAAGCAGTTGTACATGTCCTGTAAAGGTTTTTCATCCGCACATAGCCGTGCCTGCACCAGTTCATGGATATAATTCACCTGTAGACTGTGCACCAAGGCTCTCCCATCTGTTGTCAGAAGATTACCATGATGAAAAAAAGAAAAGCAAACTCAAATGCCTTGGATCAAACCTTACCCCCAGTTTCCTTGTCCTCTACTAAAATCTCTAACTTTAGTAGCCTCCAAGGAATATCTGGGTCATCGCCCATCACTGTCAAAGTGGCCTCGAACTCTCCCTCCACTCGAAACTTCACACGGCCATTAGCTGCATGTGCAAAAATGCATGTGAATGAATAATGAAAGAAGAAAAACAAACTACATTCACATGATCAATGATGCTTACCGACTGTAAGGTTGGCTAATTGTGGAGGTAAGTCTGTGGTGACAAGGCGGTGCCTCAAGATCTGATTCAGCTGGTTCAAGGTGGTCACTTTCTCAGCTTTAGTGATGGGGTCAGGCGGAATTATTTTATCCTATCCAAAAAAGAACAGTTGAACAGTCAATGTCTTATGGTGTTGAAAGCCACACTAATTAGTATAGCTGGATAATCAGACCTGGGTAAAACCATAATAAAGACCATGAAGTCAAAACAAAACATAAAATGTACTTGTTCTGAAATTTTGTGTGCACATATGTGGACTACGAAAAGAAAAACATATTTCCCCTTGATTATGAAGAGTTGCAGACTTACTCGTATGCAGGTTGGCAAGCGTGGGTAGGACCCTGTTGTGAGGACGTCAATGGCGAAGGGGATAGCAAAACTGGGCAAGCGTGCATGGACTAGAGCGTCTCTGGCAAGTGATGCTAGCCGGTCTGCGGTGTCCACAAACAAGATGGTCTGTTGATCCAAGAAGCTGGAGATCATCTGTTTCCATGGATACCACAAGGTAGAAAGTGAGAATAGTGCAATTCCATGTTTTTTTTTTAAATATTATGCAAACTTACAGCACATTTCTCCACCTTCCCAGCATTGCTTGCCCACTTTACCAGGGCTAAGAGGCGCACAAAAAGCTGTCGGGTACGGCTTGCAAACTGGACAATCTCAATTTTCCTTTAATTAAAAATGTTCATTAGAACATGATAGGCTGGATGAGAAAAACAAAAACACTCAACATACCTTTCCATGTCAGTTTTCCTCGGAAGCCTAAAAGAAGAACATGAGAACTGTATTACAGCCAATGACGTTTTTTTAGGCCTTCAAGAGACACTATTTTATGGAGAAGTGATGCAATCATCTTCAGACACAATAATAGGTACACTTGCATCATCTTAAGAAATCCTGTAATGAGCTTTTTTCTAAAATCTTGCCTTCATCATAATGCTGAGTTTTGGTGGACATTGTCAAGTATTAATTACATTTTAGAATAAACCTTTCAGCTATATCAAGTCAATCAGTATTTCCTATAATATAGCTGTAATGTGATAGTTTGTCGATCCTATCATTGGTTTCCTTAATCCAGTCCTTCTGAAATGATGGGCCGGGCCTCTGTGGCGGCTCATAGATGACCCCAGGGAAAATAATTTGTTTTTGCCATGTGAAGTGTAACGGTGAAAAAATAAGAATTGCTATCTTTTTTTTCCAGGCACTTTAATGCACTTGGGTTTTTCTATGCTTATACAAAACTTTAACCTGTATAAATGCTGTAATTAAGGAGGTAAGGTATTGAACGTTGGCTTACATTCCTTTCTCCTTCTGTCAATTTTAAAAAGGATACTGTTTAAGGTGTACTTAAAAAATAATACCATTCTTGGTTTGCTTGGCAAGTGGGGGAGGGGCAAAATTTTTCTCTTTCCTTGAGGAGGCTTTGCAAAATGTAATTGCGAAGCACTGCCTTAATCTAATTTGCAAGCTGAGACAGTGGAGCCAGTGTTTCCCCACCTATCCATTAATAATTTATAATATGGTGCCAAACTTTCTGTCACCTATCTGTGGTTAGAAGATGCAAGGGAGACTGCCATCCACTAGGTTAGGTATTCTTAAAAACTGACCACTGGCCATTCTATTATTTTGAGATTGAAACAAGGGTGATTCTTGCCTACCTTCCATATTTTTTTAAATGTTACAACGTGCTTAAACTTAACATGTACATTTGAACGCAGCTGCTTTTTTACAAGCTATTTGCAGTTATATGTCATACAAAAAAAGATTTAAATTTTGATGCCACCTTTATTAGTCTTTCTTCATATTTGCATCATATCCAATTTGTCACGATGTTAACGTTAAAAATTGAGTTAACTTGGATGTATTTTAACAAATTCAGCTTCTAAGAATCATTAATTGTTTTTTGCGGCTTACATGGAAAGCCCGCTCACCTTTTTTCTTGATTTGGTCACGTGATCTCTCGCAAATCGGGGACGAGCGGACACTAAGAGAGCGGCATTAATTTGGGGTTTTGATAGTTTCAAGAAGTAATCCTATTGATATGACGTAGTTCGAGTTACTCGTGATAGAAAAAAAAAAACTCCTGTACAGCATTTGATGTGAGCAGGTGTACATAATGAAGTGACCAGTGAATGTCCACCACTTTGAGTAATGACAGCGATATTTGGTTTACAGGCTGCGAACATTTATTGGGTTCATAGAAATCATTAATGATAAACACATTTTCTTATAGGGTCAAGAGTTTGTGACTGGGGCTAGCATCTTGGTTATCCTAGCCTAGCTTCTGAGGCCTTCATCTGATCTACTTACAACTCCGCCAGTAGTGTGATCTCATGGTAGGTTCTTTGCAGAAGGAAGTCGATCAGCAGACTCAGTCGTATCCCGTGTGTGGCCAGGGCTCCGGGTCCTGGTGGCTGGGGACCCGAGACGACCGGCCCCCCGAGAGGCACCAGCTGGCCGTCAGCGCCTATTTGCACCGGAGCCATTTTGCAATGACGATAGCGACGACTAAGCTAGCGACGATGCTCTGCCTGGGCTAAAACGCGGGACTGTCGGCTTGTGATGGCCAAACTCCAGGAGAAAAGCGTTACGCCGCTGTCTACCTACATTTCTCTCGTCGGAACAGTTGAGTAAGCTCCACGAAAGAATCTGCTAAAGACGCCTGAAAGTGGAAACACGGTGGGAGAATATATTCAACGATGCTCGTCCGCCATCTTTGCTGATGGAGCTCATTACTAGTGGGCTGGTGAAGGAGAAAACCGAAACAAGAGCCTCTGGGAGCAGGAATCATTTAAGACAGAAAAGCAATGCTCGTTTCCGATCAATGAAATACTGTAATGGTAGATAAGTGCGTGATTCCGGCATTCCGGGATTTGAAGACAATTTATGCGCTAACGTTTTTAAAAGTAATTCTTAATGTATAATTTGATTAATGTATTTTAAAGAGGGAAAACGGTTCATTTATGAGATTATTTGTACAGGTCAAATATTAACAGTAGACGAGTTGAGCATCCCTGTTACATATCGCAATTCACATATCAATTAACAGACAAGCAACCATTTCACTCAAATTCACACTTAGAGGCAATTTGGAGTCAGTTCAAGCGTGAACTTGGAACATGCAGGCCTTGGATTAGGATTGCAACTATCGAGTGTTTTGGGTAGTCAGGTGTTTTACAGAAATGTTTAATCAAATATTGAGTACTGAGATAATATATATATATATATATATATATATATATATATATATATATATATATATATATATATATATATATATATATATATATATATATATATATATATATATATATTCAATTAAAAAAATCTGATCAAACGACACATATTTTGAAACCTTTTATAAATTCAATTTAAGCTGTGTTTAGCAGCACAGTATTTTCCTCCTCCTCTAAATATCTTTATGTAAATTTGGGTCAAATTTCATACAAATTCGCCAGCTGAAAAAGCACCTCTGAGCATGGTTTGTTAAAATGTAATCAGTAGGAACAGCAGTTTTTACATCTATCTTGCCAGATTATATAAAGCACTGGAGTGCTAATTTATGATAAACGTGGCTATAAAAGAAACCAAGATACCGGTAAACACCGGTAACAGATGCTGTATGTCAACGTCAATGTATTTAAGTAAGTAATAAGCACAGTGAAATGTCAATTCAATGTGATTTCAGAACCATTTTGTTGTTTGTACTGGGACTGTAGTCAAACCATATACGCGTTCCAGGGAACAACTTCAAAATAAATACATTACAAGACATTCATGAAAAGGTCTGACGAATGCTTTGAATTTAAAATTTTTCCTCAAAATACATTAGGTTACATGTTATTCGTAGTAATTAATGTTGTTGGTAACAACAATATATATATGAAAACACTGGTAAAGCAAATGATTTGTTAATAAAGATTAACATTGGTTACATGGGAGACATTTGTTTTAATTTTAAAATGCGCTTCCACAACATTTCTAAGAAATCACAGAACCATCAATGGTGAGCTTGTAGGCCACCCATATGGTCCTTGGGGTCCACCTGGTGCTCTTAGGCACTATGTTGGTGACTGGTGTCTTCTATAAGGTGTACACATGAACTAATTAGCTGTGATTATATCATTTCTGCAGAGTAAAGAATGTAATATTTTATATTGACGAAAAGGTTTTAGTTCCAGGGTTTTATCTCAAAGACACAATGTAACAGCATTACTGTGGCTTAATATAAGTCAATACATATAAAATACAGGATAACATTTTATGTTTTTTTTTAATTGATTTATTTACTTTTTTGCAAAACTGACCTGATTGCTGCAAGTAACGTACAACAAACTGCAATTTGATTGATAAACACAAATTGCACACATCACAAAATAGATACACAAAACGCAAGCATACAAATGATAAAAAGATACAATCATATGATAAGAAAACAGACAAATTCTTCTTCAACCATAGCTGCATTCACCCAACCTTAAATGTTTTAAAATGAGTCTCATTTTACTGTGATAACACTGGAAATCAGAATGATTGGATCAAATGTTTTCATCCCATCCTGTCATTTCCCTCACTTTAGTGTGTGTGTTTTTTTAAGGCAGACTCTTCATTCCTCTCCATATCTACTCCAGGATGTACTCAGCTTCACACTGCCCATCTCTCGCATCTGTACCATTGCAGACAGTCTAGCAGCATCAACATTTGCCACCCAATAAAAACATGACTCTGATAGCAAAAATGTTAACTTGAGCATTGCCAAATGTACATTTGGCATCTATAGCTGCTAAAAAGAATCAAAAGCCAAAGATTTTGTCATAGCACCATCTCACGCTATCGGTTTCATTTTGCCATTATGCTTATCATTGCAATTCGGAGACACAAATCACTAGTGCATTAACCATTCATATGTGGCACTTGACTATCAGCAGTAGGCTTGTGGTATGTATATGAGATTGTCATAATTTGTACAATGGTAAATGGTGAAATTATAATTCAAACGTCTCAATTTAGACTTTGTAGAAGCAAGACCACAATGCCCTTAAGTCACAATCATGGTTAACAAGTCTTGAATAACTGAGCATGAAGATCAAAAGCAATGTGTCATGTATAGGAAATCAATGATGTCATGTCAAGCAGACAGAACATAGCATTTATTAGGCGGTGTATGATAAAGTGTCAACCACAACTATTAAATATTGATACTGCTGTTTGATGAAAAGCAAGTTAGTGCAATTATGAATCGTCGTACGCTACCAATAAAAAGCTGATTTATTTCCCCTTTATAATATTTTTTTCCAATACAGCTTTAAGGTTCCATAGAATATTCTGAAGGTGGAGCCGAGTTGTCAATGTTTCAATTACTAAACAATGCTATGTTTCAACATTCAGCGTCTTCAAGTTCTCCATTATTGCTTGCTAGTATATGTGTTGTTTTGATATATTGACATGTCATATCGTGCAACGATGTATCAACGATATTTTAATGTTTTTTACATTTCTGTAATGGAATTTCGGGTCAGGCACAAATATATTTGTCATGGTGTAATTATTACTATGCGGACATTACTACAACATCAACATATTCAACACAGAAGAACACTTTTATTAATGTTAAAATTTTTGTCCGCCTTCTGAATACGTGTTCCCATTTGCACCGCCCCCCTCCTCCCATATATATATATATATATATATATATATATATATATATATATATATATATATATATATATATATATATATATATATATATATATATATATATATATTTTTTTTTTTTTTTTTGCTTTTTAATTGACGGGTTTCGTCTGTAACGTTGACCCACATGATTCAGGCTGCATATTCAGTGCGCGTACACAAATAGCCATTCATTATCAAACAAGTGCAAAAAAGAAGCCGACGGAGTAAGACCATAATCACGTCCGTGTTCTCGACTAAATACACATAAAGCGGATACGCACATACCATCACAGACTTGAAAGAAATCTGCTACGGCACCTTTATATAAATCGTTGTTGTATTCGCTGTAGCCCACGTGGGTATGCGAACAAACGACATGTTCCTTAAGTTAACTGGCATCAACATACTAGTAGTTGGGGAATTAATCGTGCGATTACTGCAGTTGTTTCGGAGAAGTCAAGTTCTGTTTTTCCGGATTTTTCCCTGCGACTACAACGCTGTACAGCGGCGACTAACGGGTAGGCTACAACAATGAATTATATCGATTTACGAAATTTTACATAGGTTAATATGTTATACACACATTTACAAAGAACTTAATTTAATGAGACAGAAAAAGCTAAACATTGTCTCGTTTGACTTGCACTTGACAGGCTCGGCAGCCATTTTGTAAGTGGAGTTCAAGGTTCCTCTGTGTTTTCGAGTGCTTTACAGGGTGCACCTGTTAAATACAAATGGTCGACTTTTAGTATGTCACTGGAACGCAACATTTGCCAGTGGTGGGCGGAGATGGTCTTTGGAGCTGAGCTATCAAAGTCCAGTTTTAGGCAAAAAGTGGACCTGGATCTTATCGGAGCTGGACTCCTTATAGGACTGTGGAACAGTTAAATGCGCTTTCCGTTCAGCTGGTGTTGTGTTGACTGGGCTGCTCCTCGGCTGCGGTGCAATCTCTCCTTAAAGACGAGGGCCAACGCGTTTAGAGTTGGACTCGCTGCCCGTCTGGCCTATTTTAAACGAAGCGTCGCTCGTACCCGGCTGCGCTTCCGCCATGTTGAACTGATTCAAGTTGTGTGTGAGTGACTGCTGTTGGGACCGAAGTGACAAGCCCCAGAAATTGGTCGAGAGTCAGGGGGCTGTGACTGCGCCGGTGACGCAGGGAAAAACACCCAGAAGCAAGAGGGGGAAACGTCGGAATTAGAGATCTTTCTAGCAGCGGGCCGGTGTCTCATGCGAAAAGCCGTCACCAATAACAGGCCACGTTTATATAATATACGACAACACCGTCGCTCAAGGCTGGACGTAACCCGTGAATAGAGGGGAAGTCATATCAAATTCCTGGTGAGTTGTTAGCTAACTAGCTCCGAGGGCTAACGCTAGAGTGAATTGTTAGCCGCATGGCTAGTATGTTAGCGTCAGCTGCTGTTGGGGGACGGCAGGTAACCCAAATATTGCGCGTGTGTCATGTGGGCTTTTCATGTGTTTGCGTGTTGCCCACTCAAGGCTATAGCGTTTTGATTATTTAAACATGTGACAAAGTCGTCAAAATGCAATTCATTGTCCTAACTTCATGTTCGTTCCCACGAACTCACCCGGTTTTGCTGGCTGGACCCAGGCTACCGCTAAGCTACCCGTCAATCGTCGACACAGTATACTAGCTGCACAATTTATAAAAAATGTTTAATCTAGAAGTGTTTAAATGTATGGTTTGTCCAACCCATTGTTTGCAGTTTTGACTGCACAACTCACGTTTTAAATGCTGCATCTTATTGTGTTGGTTTTCATTTGGTATGATTAAAAGTATATCGGTACACTGAGTTAAAAACTTACATGATAGAAGTCTAAACTCTGTTCAATTTCAGGAAATAGACGACTCCTGTGTTTTGTTACAGCTACTACGTTATTCGTGATCAACGGTACCAGTAATCTTTTCATCCAATTGCCTTGCAATTGCCCACAACGCTGGGTTTACATACAAATTGGACAAAATGTTTAAATGTTGAGTCATATGAGGTCGGTGCTTGTCAAAATTGAACGCGGTTCGCTAACCGCACCAACTCGGGACGTTAGCTCGGCGGCTAAACCAGCGTTAGCATGTCCTAAGCTAACTGCAAATGGCGACTGGGGATATCAACTTGGTCAATCGGGAACGCCTCACGATCGCACACAGAGTTCGTTGCTAGTAGCGATGGGCGATAGCCAAATTAGCCCACTTGTCATTCTCTTATCAATGCATATACTATGGGAGCGGTTAACGTAATGTCAGGTCGGGCCGAGTGACGATGAGGCCTGCACGTCTCAACGCAATTCGCTTTTGACGACAAGGCCTTCACGGAGGCTCGGCTGTTTGGGTGGATAGTCCTGCACATTCGATAACCTCTACCTCGAAAACAAACGTCAAATATGTCAGTCTTATGCCGCATTTGATTAACAGGGCTTGTTTTAATTTTCACGCCGCGGACACTGCATTCATTCGTTATCGTTTCGTACTTTAACGCTGTGTGAATGTTGTAAAGCCGGTTCAGTCCAAAAGGCCGACCGACATGAAGTTTCTTCTAGAATGGGCTTTTAGTGAGCTAATTGTCATGTCAGGTGGCTCAGTAACCAGTGGATGTGAACACGTGGGGGGGATTCAAGCATATTTTGCTTAGGTTCTTGTGTAGTATTTGATGAGCTAGCATCTAACCTGGCAAAATGACTTTTGGTTTCATTTCAAGTGCCATCAACATTGCAGTTTGAAGCTTCTCTTGAAATCATATCAATACACACGTGTGTTAAATGAATTGCAACATTCAATAAGATCGATGGTAATATGTAGCCACAACTGACTCATACACGATTGTATTGGACAGTTGTTTTGCATATGATTTAACAATTTAAAAATAACCATTATAATATCCTGTCAACATTGTGTCTCTGAAGTTTACGTGGGTTAAAAAGTTATGGGTGAAATTTCTGTATGTCATCACTGTAAATGAAAGATCACTTTCTGCTGGTCAAATCTCTCTCAAGGCAGAAAATCATTCAGTCGGGAGGGAACCACTCTTCTTTTTTTTTAACTTCACAAAATGTATGAGATGTGAAATGAACCCCCCCCCCCCCTTTTTATTAAAGGAAGGCGCTGATTGATCAGACTTGAAACTGTCTTAATTACAAAGTGTAAAGCTGTCTTCACAGTGTAAATGGAAATTCACATTGCAATGGAATTAAGGGATTGAATTTATTTGGTTGATTGTAGGTGGCACAGGTTTAGCAACAATTGAAAACAACATGAAAATGGTTTAATTGCACCTTGTAAATCTAGCTTCATCGTGTAGATGTAATTTCACTTTGGAGGGCAATCAAGGGATTATTTTATTTTGTTGATGGTGGGTGACACAGGTTTAGCAAAGATTGAAAACTTCACATATGAAACTGGCTTAAATGCACCTTGTAAATCTAGCTTCATAGTGTACATGGAATTTCACTTTGGAGGGGAATCGAAGGATTTATTTTATTTGGTTGATGGTGGGTGACACAGGTTTAGCACTGATTGGAAACTTCATATTGACAAATGATATGGCCTATTTGACCTTTAATGACATGTTGTTCCTTGACAGTGATGTGTAAAGGTTACAGGTCTAAAAATCATCGATTTCTTCTTTGTGACACGTTTGTTTCATTTTTTTTTTCCTTTGGACATATTTGTATTGTTAGCCCTTTGTTTGCTCAATATGGACTGAAATGTTACTGCCATAAGCAAATATGACAATTTACACTTCTAATACTTCTAATGAATTCCTGTTTGTCAACATCTAAATGACAATCCCACAAAATTGCCAGATCACTCATGTCTTCTCCCTTGTACACAAAACTCCGGTGGAATAGAATATCTGTCGTAACCCAACGATCCCTTTTACCTTTATGTATGAGGCCTGACTCTGTAATTTTTCTTATAACGTTCCTCCTCAGTAAGGAATATTAATCTGGGAAGAGTTCATCCCTCTTTAGCTTGCAGTGCCATTTTTTGGGGGGGATTTTATTTTATTTTTTCATTTTTTTTACAGAAAAGGAAGCAAGGAGTTACTCTTATTAATTTCTACAATGTGGACTTGTTTGGCATAGCTGAATTATTACCCCCATCACAGTACAGATTCTGCACGTTAAGTGATTAAGAATGACAGGGTAATTTGATGTAAATGACAAAAAAAACACTTGTCTTTGATGTTTTCTGACAACGTTAGGAAAGTAGTGCTTCTGAACATGTTTTCACAAATGTTTATACATCGTATTCTCCAAGTAGATCTGCATCTTGAGATTTAATGAGATGAGAACTCTGACGCAATGCAAGTCGGTTTTACATATTTATTGCGAGTACTCCTCCTAGCCTGCTGATTAATCCCAACCTTTAACCATCTTCTTTCTCACTCTCCATCACCAGGTTATGCAATGGTCTCAGCGGCACTTCCAGATCTCCAGGTGCTTGTGTCCCTCTCTTGTGTGTTTGGCCTCTCTTCCCTCCGCTCCACGGCTGAGGTGGCTCTGATTTCCCTCCTGATCAGCGCTGCATAAAGAGGCCAAGATTGCCAAGATCTGCCCCGTGGCGAGCATGACGGCCACCACGCGTGGCTCTCCGGTCGGGGGCAATGACAGCCAGGGCCAAGCGCCTGACGCTCAGAGCCAACCTCCGTTGCCACAGAACCAGGTCAGTATTTTAATTGCATAAAACAACAAATGAATTAGTTTCTGCCCCAATCACAATGCACTTGTATACATTTTTTAAAACACATGTAAGATTATTTAAACACTAATATATGAATTCCTCAGGACTTGAACACTTGTCACTTTCAAAAATGGTAGAGTCATATAACATAATTTGAGGAAACAAACTTGCCTCCGCAGGTATCCAAAGTAGTGGCTGTCAAGGTGTTACTATAAAACTGACTCATGAAACAAAATAGAATTTTAAAAAATGTTCAATATACCTACCCTGCATGTTTTTCGATTGTTGGAAGAAACCAAAGTACCCAGAGGAAACCCACGCCGTCACATGGAGAATATGCAAATTCCAAACAGGAAAGCCGGAGTCTGAAGTAAACCCGCGACCTCTGAACTGTGAGGCGGAAGTGCTAACCAGTCTTCCACCATGCCGCCCTTACATCAAATATACTGAAAAATAATTCATTTTTGCACATTTTAACACGAATTGTCAATCAAACAACAACACTAATCCCAATCATTTAATGTTTACTGTGTAGGATGAAAGGCTATCACTGCAGCATAGAAGGGAACGTTCTCTGTCTCATCTTGTTCCTAAATGTGCTGCATCTCTAGTAAGGCCCAGCGCTGTCTGGCATGTTGCATTACTGGACTGAATTTGCACAACTCTACATTTGTGTCCACTATATCCTGTGAAAAGCAATGAAAAATGGTGTGCATGAAAACCAGTTGGGGTTCCAAAGTTTAACTACACTTTCCTCTCTATGTTCTCGTTTCTATCGTATCACAGTTTAAAATGAAATACTGTATAACCTTTGAAAACAGCTACCACAAATAATTTGCGGCATCATATTCAGTTGTGGCATTTTATATTTTTTCATGAAATTTATTCGACAAACTTTCAAATAACCTTGTAGGTTAATCTTTTCAATGCTCACTGATCCGAAATCTCACAAGACCCGCAGACATCTCACGCGATGTCACACATAATAATGTTGGTTTTTTGTACCACATTTTGTGGGGTTATAGGTTGGGTTATCCCCCCCCCTCCCCACACACACACACACACACACACACACACACACACACACACACACACGTAAACTTTTTTTTTTTTTTCACTCAGTATTCATGGTCTTAGGCAGGCCTGACCGATACCGATTGTTTTGTCCCCCTCCCCCCATCAGTTCAAGTTTATTTTAATACAATTTAAGAAAATAAAAATGAATGAACGTATAAAACCGATATTTCTCCCTTTTGCTGCTGTGTATTTTGGCCCCCGTGAGCTTCCGTAGCGTCCACCTTCATCTTGTTTATGTCACACTCAAGCCAAACAGAAGGCTAGCGCGGCATGGCTGTGGCTAATGAAAGTAAACTGTTTAATCCTAAAAGATAGTTCTATCGGCAGTGGTTTGGATTTTCAATGACAGTCGTGAAACAAGTAATACTATGCTGAAACGTTCATTTGAAGCCTGTTGCAACAAAAGGCAGTAGCACAACGAACTTATTTCGGCACCCACCCAAGTATGGTAAATGTCATGCTTTGCGAGGGGAATAAGACCGCGAATAAGTGTCTTAAAAAAGGAAGCACTTAATATCTGAAGCCATAATGTTGCACATCACTAAAGATCAAGCACTTGTATTTAAATATACCGTGGAAAAGACGGGAGAAATTGTCACTTGCACATTCAACAAGAAGTTTTGAGCGCGCTCTATATCAATCTTGTACAATGTGTTACTATGCCTCATTTGTTTACACAAGTATTTCATGCATATTTCAGGCAGACATTTTGCATTTTAATTCTGTGAGTGAGTCACGTATGTTAAATGCTAGCTAAAATTAAAGCAAAACTTGATTTGAATGTGTGCCATTTTTACTCTTTTAGAAAATAATTCATCAGAGAGCAGTGGCTCTTAACATACTGGAGGAACTAAACCCGCCAGTTTCATATGCGCATTCACCAAACCTTTCTTTAGTGAAAAGTCCGATTTAAATTCAAGACATATGTGTGTGTGTGTGTGTTTTTTCTCCCCCACAGTGCATAAACTCAAAAAATAACATACCTACGAATCAGTGAGAATTCTGCTGATTTTGTATTACCATTGATTGACCACATTTGTTTGGCTTCATCTTGGAAAGTGCCACTCTCATTTTCATAATAAAATCAGTTTTTTTCTTCATTTATGTCCCACATCCTCAAATTTTGCCCGCAAAGATACGTTGTAACAAATGGTATAAAACATTCCGGAGCCGACCACTTGAAATGAATTGAAATATTAAGAAATCAATTATGCACATGATGTGCTACCATATCAGTAATGTGTTGACTCCTGACTTAGCAAAATTTCCTGCAGCACTGATTGGCCAAGCAATGTAAAGTGAACATCTGAAGCCAGTGACGGCCAGGCGGTGCATGTCATCGCAAACTCATGAGTCGGGTGTGTCTTGAACTCCACAGTTTAGGCTCAGTGGAACCCTTGAGACAGACTCACCGTAACCCCTAGAGTTCCGTCAAACCCAGGTTAAGAACCACGGCCCTAGACAGTTAAGCTGTATCAATTCATTAATCGTCAAGTCACAAGTTGATCATACAAATGTATGTTGTAGATTAGCCTACATTAGTTGTATTCGAGCCTTCGCCACGTGAAAACGTCTCATGCATTTTAGTGAGAAATAAATATCCAAAATGTGATTTATTTTTTTTCCTACCAAGAACAAGTCAGTCAATTGAAAGAAAAAAAAAATCGGACCTAAACATCATCTTGCACCCTACCACATGCACACACACCACAACACACAGATGCCCAAAGGGATGAAAAGAGAGGGGTGCAGGGAAACGGAAAGAGGGGGAAAGTAAAGACGAGGCATCAATGAACAGAGCCTACTGAGTGATGGATGAGGGGAATGTGTGTGTGTGCATGTGTGCGTTGATGAGCTGTGGTGATACGTGAGAGGCAAGCTCTATATGTAGGTCAGCCAAGCAGGAGGAGCCTTTACCACACACCCTCACATTTTGTATTTCTCACGTTTGCATTTATGAATCTGTCCTGACTATCAGCGGGGTGTTTGACACCTTCCCGCACACCTGAGTACATCAATATTGACCATATAAAATGAAATACCTTATCAGGATCTGTCTGACTCTTCAATGCCTTGCATAGACTTTATATGTCTTTGGTCTATACAGTGGCAAAGGAGTCTATATATCCATTGGAGTAGTGATCCATTGAAAAGTGGGTATACTCCAAATGTCACTGTACAGAAAAAAAGAGGTTTTAGAACATGTAAGACATCTCTCAAAAAATTAGTAATTTCTACTCTATTATGAAAAGGAGCATGACTTAATTAGGAGCCGTCTAGTTACACTATTACTGGTCACAAGCAGAATGGATGAGTGTAAAATTTGTTCATCATGAAGCAAACATGTTTTGGTTGTTTTTACATTATTAGAATTCTTCAGTTTTTTTCGCACACAACACGTTTGATTTCTACTTCACAAAATCCAAAAAGAATACATCTCCCTGTCTTGTCTCTCACACACACACGACTGTGATCACAACAGTCATCAGCAAAAAAGATTATATTATGGCAGCACAGTTAATCAAATTTGAATTATGATGATTGAGCTGATTCTCAGTGTTACTAACATTTAAAAAGCTGACACTGCATGTCAAATCAAGCACTTTTCATCCTACCACCAGTAGGCAATGTTTCCCACATGTTTGCATGAAAAAAGCCTCAGATTTTCTCATCCTGATATATTATTTACCAGTGTGAAATGGCGTTGAGTTTCTCACCTGATTCCTAATAAATGCAGTGCTAGCTGTCAATTAAGTCTCGTTTTGAAAAATTCAAATTGGAAAAAAATAATGGAATAAATTTGGTTTGAAATGAGCAAAAATGACATTTTGACCGCTAATTGATTAAAATGTGCTTAAAAGTAAATAATGTTCTTGGTTCTGAGTAGGGTTAATTTTTTTCATGGGTTTGCATACCGCAAATAAGTTAGCTGTGTTGCCTTTTTGGTTTTTGCCATAATTACTGTTTATTTTAGGTTATTGTTATTATTTGTAAGTATCAAGCCTTGTTTATAGACTGCTTGTTTAAGGAAAAAAAGCGGCGATAAATAGACATGTTTGACCAAACATGATGCATAATCATGTTTTCAATATTGATTGATTATGATTATTATTTTGGACATAATCATGCAGCCCTTTTATATCAGCAATAATAAGGGTGATTAATATGGCCATATATATATATATATATATAATCACGATTATTGTTTTTGGTCAAACATGTCCGTTTATTGCACTTTTATTTAAACAAACATTTACACATAATCATCAAATATTTCAAGTTTTTCATTTACTAAAAAAATTCAGCTCATTTTTGTACTAAATAAAATCATCTCACAGGCCAGATTAAACTCATTTACGGGCTAGAACCAGCCCGTCGGCCATATGACACCCCTGATCCAGACATATCTGTCATTTAACACAAGCTTAATTCAGCATTCTCATAATTATTATGTATGCATAGCCAACAGACCATAAGCAGCATTATGTTTCATGCAGTTATACGTGAATAAATTACCATATTCATTAGTCATGTGCGCATTCGTTTATTTGGAGTGAATACAGTAGCAATTAATTACTATAATGTGCGCTCTGAAATCAATTATTTTTTTTTGGGGGGTGAAATTTCTACCTGAATATTGCATATCATTGATGTAGCATGTGCCCAAGTAAACTCTGTCTAGCATCCTTTACAACCAGCCACGTCACCGGAAAATGCTTCAAACTAAAGCGTGGGATATGAAACCAATTGCATTGGGACAATTTTATTTTGAAGTTACTCCCTTAAGCATGGTTGTGACAATGATCTACAGTAGTTTCATCTACTTGATCATCATCATCTTAACCCGTGGGGCTCATGGCGCGAGCAGTAATTATGTAACAAAGCAGTGTTCTTATTTTCTCGGTTTTTCCTTTATCAAAACAAACATGGCAGACAAAGTTGTCGATAATGTTGGTAAGTTGTCAAGTGTTGGTATTTAAAAGAGTAGATGGATGACAAATAATATTTAGATGTCAAAAAAAGATGCGTCTGAGGGACACACGTTGATTTGAAAGTGTGTGTCCCCCTCAAAAGTTATGCTCGGACGCAGGCAAACGAGTGACTGTAAGGCCATGCTGTATTTCCATTTCCTTTTTATGTTCTCCATTCGTCATTCAGCTCTTAGCGACATTCGTGTTACCTGAGGCTGTTACTGCATTGTTTTATATAAAAGAAGCTAGCAAAGTGAGGTAACATCAGAGTCCCATCTGTGTTCACATGCAGGAGCATAACAATGAAATTTATTCTGTGTTAAGAATTTTTCTGGCGTTTAAGTCTGTAATGTTGTTTACTTATGTCCTGTTGTGTGCTTTTAATCTGAAAGGCCACATTATATTTCCGTTTCCGGTTTGTACTTGTGAAGATGATTGGTTGTCTTGCGTCACATTTCATGTCCCTTCATGCCAAACACGTCCTAGGCAGTCACTCTATTGACCAATCGTTTGAGCTGCATTGACTGCAATGCAAATGCATTGCTTATTACGCCATCCGTAGTCCTTCTGAACCAAGCATTATTTATTTTTGCAAGGCATGGAGCCACAACATATGGATGAAAGAGCCGCATGCGGCTCCTGACGCTTGGGTTGGAGTCATCTTAAATATTGAGCTCTCCAATAAAGAGACAGGTTACAATTCAAAAATGTTGTGGAGATTTTGAGTTTCCCACGAGCACCGCGAACACTGATGGATTGGACAAATTACTGCACGTCTTAAACCGTCATTATTTTGTTCTTAACTTTGGGTTACCACTTTGAAAAAAATCATAAAATATAGGTACATATAAATTAACTATGGTTCTGGGTGTATTTAATTTTGTTTGTGTTATATTTCAGACTTCATCTCCAAACTCATCTAATGAGAACTCTCCAGTGAGCCCACCGGGTGAACACGGGCAAGGGGATGGACCGCCTCAGCTGGAGGAGGAGGAGCCCGCCTTCCCTCACACTGACCTAGCCAAGCTAGATGACATGATCAACAGGTATGCAAGAAGCCTGCACTAAGCATCACATTACACTTAATCTGTTGTCCTTCCATATATTGTTGTTAGTAGCCATTTTAGCAAAACTCAATAATAATAAAATAATATAATATAATAATTAATAAAATATTAAATGTAATATTAAATTTATTCATTTAATATTAAATCTATTAAAGAGTATACAATACAACTCTGTTCATGAGGTTATGATGGAATCAACCTTTGGTTTGTCTTTTTACAGACATTTGAAAAGACTTGACAGTGCTATAAATATTCCATTTCATGCTATTCCCACTCGACTTAAGCGGCATGATTCGGTTCGATGTTCTAATTCTAATCAATTTTTGTTACTCCCCTGTAAAATGATGAATACAACCATGCAGATCAATCTTTTACACGATAATTTCCGCATCTGCTGGAATTTCTTGATAATTGTCTCTCTGCTTTCTAGGCCTCGATGGGTGGTTCCAGTTTTGCCAAAAGGGGAGTTAGAAGTACTTTTGGAGGCTGCAATAGACCTCTGCAAAAAAGGTAGGAATGTGCACCATGCTAGTAAGAGCTAATGCATTTTTAATAGTCAAAAATAAATTTCCAAAAGTACTGTTGAAATAAAAGTACATGAAAAAGACCATCTCAAATTCATATTTTTTGCAGCGCTTTCCAACTTAAAAGAGCAACATTTTCCAAGTAGCTCTTGTATATTCTTTACTTCATAGAGGCAACAGGTGTTTGTCGCAATTGTATGTCGGGCATTTCAGAATTTGTTTTCTTCCTGCAGGACTGGATGTGAAGTGTGAGGCATGTCAAAGGTTTTTCCGAGATGGTCTGACTATCTCGTTTACAAAGATCTTGACGGATGAGGCAGTCAGTGGATGGAAGTTTGAGATTCATGTGAGCACCCTTACAGTGCTGCGTTATTTTGTTTAGAGGATTATTGTAATTGCTTTTTGTATGTTTTTTTTTTATTTATTTATTTTTTATTCTTCCTTTGCCATCTACCCCATCGGGGTTTGCAGCGATGTATCATCAACAACACACACCGCTTAGTGGAGCTATGTGTGGCCAAGCTCTCTCAGGACTGGTTCCCCCTACTAGAGCTCCTGGCCATGGCCACAAACCCTCACTGCAAATTCCACATCTATAATGGCACACGGCCATCAGAGACAGTCCCTGCCGGAGCACAGTTGGCTGACGACGACCTCTTCGCCAGACCGCCAGACCCACGTTCGCCTAAGGTATTTCATTGTTAATGCTAAGTATCACTTTAATTATGGAATCAAAATGTCTTACTTGTTTTTGCTACACTCTTCATTCTTTTATCATTTGCAGGGCTGGTTGGTGGACTTAATAAATAAATTTGGCACGTTAAACGGGTTTCAAATGTTGCACGATCGCTTCATGAGTGGCGAAGCACTGAACGTCCAGATCATCGCTGCACTTATCAAGTAAATTTTCTGAAGAGCCTGGACTAATCACCGTTTGCTTTCCTGACTATTCATGTTTCTGTTTTCTCTCACTCTCTCACGCTCCCTCTCTAATTGCAGGCCTTTTGGCCAGTGTTATGAGTTCCTCACGTTGCACACAGTGAAGAAGTACTTCCTTCCCGTCATTGAAATGGTCCCCCAGTTCCTGGAGAACCTTACTGATGAGGAGCTTAAGAAAGAGGCCAAAAATGAAGCCAAAAATGACGCACTGTCCATGATAATCAAGTCTCTAAAGAGTCTTGCATCCCGTGTACCAGGGCAAGAAGAGACTGTGAAGAATTTAGAGATTTTTAGGTTAAAAATGATTCTTAGGTAAGGATAATGTGTTGAAATTGAAACACATATTGATGAAATGAACCGGTATTAATGTTTTATTTTTATCCCCATCAGGTTATTACAAATTTCTTCTTTTAATGGCAAAATGAATGCACTAAATGAAGTCAACAAGGTGATCTCCAGTGTGTCCTACTATACTCATCGGCACAACCCTGAGGAGGATGAATGGCTGACTGCAGAGCGCATGGCGGTGAGTTCAGTCGTTTGGTACTTCACTTATGCGCTCCACTCTGGCATATGTACTTGATCATATTTGTTTTTTGCTTTAGGAGTGGATCCAGCAGAACCACATCCTGTCTATTGTCCTAAGGGACAGTTTACACCAGCCTCAGTATGTCGAGAAACTAGAGAAGATCCTTCGCTTCGTTATCAAAGAGAAAGCGCTTACCATGCAGGATCTTGACAATATCTGGGCAGCACAGGTTAGCATCACAGAATGGTCCTGCTTTTGATTTTTTTTTTTTTTTTTTAAATAACCACCCCCCCATCAGTATTCATACATTTGTTGAATCAACCCACACTGCTCCAACATATAAGGCTTGGAGTTTTCCTCCTGAATTAAATAGACTTCTGAAAAAGATGCTACCTGGGTAGCAGCATTTGTTGGTCCAAAATTTGCATTTAAATGTTAATGATGGCCCGTTGTCCCCACATGATTTTCGGGCCACTTGCAGTTGAGTTTGTTTGGCCCAACCCACTACGGTTGGGCACGGAGAACCGGGGAATCGTTCAGATGGTATTTTTCAAGTTTCAAAATGTCAATGCTAAATCTGGATTACCAGTTCAGCACTCTGGTTTGCCTGTTTCCCGGGCGCATAATTTTTTCCATGGGACGCATAATTTCCAATCAACGTTATCAAACTTATTTTTAGGGGTTTTGCTATACATTGTTTCGCACAAGGCCATTTCATCTTGCAGCGGGGGTCATGCTCTCAATGTGACTCATACTCTTTGGCTGCCTTAGCCAATTGCTACTTTGATGCTACTTTCAAAAAGCGTTACATCGGCTGTGGTTCGAGGTAGGATGTGAGCAGTCTTTTGAGCTAAAGTGTCGGTCAAGAAGGCAAACCAATAAACCTTTCTCCCCATCCAAACGAACGAAGTCAGCGATCTAGGACGTTTTTGGCCTTTAAAAACGAGCAATATATAGAGTAGTTGAACGATTGATTTGAAATAAACTACTATCTCCATAGTAGTGAAGTTATCTTTTCAAAATATTGTTGTGTATTTACACTGAAAATAAAACTGTTTATATAATCTTGAAAATGGCTACTTACCAAGAGAAAAATTAAAATATCTTTTAGTGCTGTAATTTCAATACTGTGATATTTTTGCTTAAGGTTATCATAATGTCAGATTCTGATATCGTCCCACCCCTACTCACATACGTTTAGAATAATTAAATAGTATGTTACAATTGTGACAGATAATTCTCCCAATTCTCCCACTATGCTCAGACATGAGCAATTTGGCACACGTTTCATGCTTTGCACACACAATTTAGGTGCTCACTTGAAAACATTTATTTTCATCTTATTATAATACTGAGAAATACAGATTTTTCTTTTGAGAGTTTTTTTTACATAATATTTTGGTACTAGGCGGCTTGGTGGCGCAGTAATTAGCACGTTTGCCTCACAGTCAAAGGTACCCGAGTTCTAATTAACCTCACTCCGGCCTTCCTGTGTGGTACGAGCCCGCGTGGGTTCTCTCCGGGCACGCCTGCTTCCTCCCACACTCCAAAAACATGCAAGACAGGTGTATTGGACATACTAAATTGTCCTTAGGTGTGATTGGGTGCGTGAATGGTTGTTCATCCCTGAAGCCAGCAGCGATGGGTACACCAGCAAGCCTGCGACCTTTGTGAGGATAAGAGGCTCTAGAAAATGGATGGCTGGATGGATTTTGGTACTGCAATTAAACTCGAAATGACAATGTATCTTGTTCTTCTTAAATTTGTGTTTAATTTTGTTTTAGAACATAACAGCTTCAAAGAGTAGTGGTTATCCACATGTTTTTTTTATTTGGGGAACAAGGCATGTTCCTTACAAATCAAAACCAATTAATTGTAAAGGGGAAAAAAAAATACCTCTCCTTCTTTATTCAGTTTTGCAGACTGAAGTTGTGTGATGATTCTTTGGACTCCTATAAATTGAAGCAGAATTTTTTTTTTGATTGAATCGAATCATCTTAAATCGCAGCCCCCAAATCGGAATTGAATCGTGAGACAAAGATTCTCACTCCTAGTTTTAGGAAATGAAAATATTAATTGGACATTTACTCTTTTATTCAGCAAAACCTGATCACTTAGTAACAACTTAGTCCGCCATGTTTGTTTTGATCTCGCAATTCACGTTTTCTCTTTTTTTTTTCCCCGAGATCTCATTGTCGTGAGATTTTGTCTGCAGGATCTCGTTATAGGGGAAAAAAGCCTCCTGAAAGTGCTAACAACATCAACTCTACAATATTGTCCACTTCCCTTTTTGAAATATTTTTAAAAAATATATTTTTTGTAGTTAAGAGTCTGACTCAAGAATCTTTAGGCACTAGAACCAAATTGAAAAACACTGATTGTCCAAATTCAAATGATACCCTGCACTCATAATGACAAAAAAAAAATGTTAAATTGACAGAATCACGATATGAGGTATCAACCCAAGGTTAGCGATATGCTGTACAGGCCAGTGCTGGATTGGCAAGACAAAACACTTCTAGAAGGCTCTTAACATTGAAACCTGTATTGTCAGCAAGAACATTGCCTTCATAGATGTGCTAGTTACCTATGCCTCAAGCAATGCCCACCCTTAAAATAAATAAATAAAATTACAAAAAATAAAAAACAATCAGATGTTGATTTAAATTTACACAAATAATATCCTATTTATGTGTATGTAATAAAGATTTTAGTCTTTATTATTATTTTTTTTTCCTCCTGTGATTAGGCTGGAAAACATGAGGCCATTGTGAAAAATGTCCACGACCTTCTGGCTAAGCTAGCATGGGATTTCTCACCTGAGCAGCTTGATCATCTATTTGACTGTTTCAAGGTGAGTTGGAGTCCTAATAATTTGCCTTTGAAAAACTATTATGTCCTAATTTATTCTAAAAATGCATTTGTTTCTTTTATCCAAGATAAGTTCTCATTTTAAAGTTGTTGAACAATCATCTGCTGTATAATGCAATGGATGCCAACAGTAGATATCACAAATGGTTCCCTGTGCAGGCAAGCTGGACGAATGCCAGCAAGAAGCAGCGTGAGAAACTGCTGGAACTTATCCGCCGCCTGGCCGAGGATGACAAGGACGGTGTGATGGCCCACAAGGTCCTCAATCTGCTGTGGAACCTGGCCCACAGCGACGACGTGCCTGTAGATATAATGGACCAAGCTCTTAGCGCTCACATCAAAATACTGGATTACAGTTGCTCACAGGTAAGTTTTTAAGATTTTTTTTTTTTTTTTTGTGTTTTTATGATCTAAAAAAAATAAATGGAAATTTACAACCTGACTGAAGAATTGGTTAGTACGTCATAAGAAGTTGCCGAAGTTCTCAATTTGCCAATGATTGACCATGGTTCAAATCTGTCGACCCATTCATGTACAAGCATTCACACAAACAGTCACCCCCTTAGGTATCGGCACCCTTTCTCCCCTGAGCATTATGGCAGGCAAGATTAAACAAGGCATAGGCGAACACGATTTTCACCAAAATTAGTCAAAGAAGTTGGAAAATCAAACATTTGCTACCTTCAAATAACTCTTCTGTATATACATGTAAAGCGCTTTTGAATATTAAGGAAAGGTGTGCATATCTGATTTAAAGACAGGTTTGGGTCTGTTTAGGTATGAATTGTAATCTGTTATGTTAGGCATGGAATGATAACTTTCTGACGGTATGATATGATCTTGAGAAAAAATATCATGGTATTGAAATAAAAGCTCTAAAATATCATTTTAAAATCTTTGTTGGATAATAAATCATTTGTTAAAATAACATTCATCGTGCTAAACTAACATAAATATGTAAGTAAATCAAATTCATCCAAACATTCAGTGAGCAACATGGGTTTTGCTCACCAAGAAACATACATGAATTAGTTCTGATTGAAAACATCCAAGTTAAACTGAAATATGGGCACTTAGTATAAAATAACTATAAATCTACTGCACAATAATATTCAAAATAATTATTTATTTGAAATAAACTACCATTGAGTGCTTGTAGTTTATATCAAATCATTCATTTACTATGTGTATGAATTTATAGTACAATCTGGATTCTGTCATTTCATGTTGAGAGAAACACGCTAGCTGTGTCGCGCTCTCATGCTCTCCCTCTTCACTCGCTCCTTCACTTTGTTGAGCCGCGCTCAAGACCGCTCGCATCCTACCTCGAGCAATAGCATATGAAACACTCTGTAAAAGTAGCATATGATAACATGTTAGCCACGTCACCTGCGCTATTTAGCCACGGGAGCAAATTTATTTTGATATTAGAGCCCACAAAGCAGGAAATGTACTAAGTGATTGCCTGCAGTAAGAGCTGCACATTGCAAAATGCCTGTTAAGGCAGATGATGCGGGAGGGGAAAAAAAACTGGAAAAAACCACAGATGTAATCAAATCAAAATTTTCCTTCCCTGTTTTTTGCGGTGAATTTGGCCCTCAAGCTTCCTCACTTCTGCATTCCTCCTGTTTACTTTGCATTCACACCAAACAGAAGGCTAGTGCTGCGTAGCTATGGCTGATTGAAGCAAAACGTTTGTTTCTAAAAGACAGGAGTTGTATCATCAGTTGTTTTGGTTTGCAGCCACAGACGTGGAAAGTAACATCACAAAGCAATGTTTACTTTAAAGCCTGTTGCAATAAAAGGCAGGAGCACAGTGAACTTAATTTGGCAGCTAAACGGGTACCAACCGAGTGTGTAACATGTCAAGCCTTGCGAAGAGAACAAGACAGTGCAATGCCAATAAGAAGCAGCCTGATGAGGAAGAGTCCTTCACACAAGGAAGCATGTGTGATGAAGGGGCATGATGGAGCGCGATCACGGAAGCGGCCGTGTTGCACATTGCTCAAGATCCAAAAAACCCATACGTACATATAGTGGAAAACACTGGGGTGGAATTGTCCCATGCTGCACGATGATTCCTCAAGCCAGACACAGTGTGGTCAGGCTGCTCTCCCTGGCCAAAAATGAGGCGCACACCTCAGGTAGAATCACCATAGAATGTCTTTTATTGTCATTGTATCGCCAGTATGCAACAAAATTGGCAGCACCTTACCCAAATAATTTTGTTTGTATCTTGTGATACAAGTTGCAATGATTTTTTTTTTTCAACAACTGAATAAAGTCAAGTTGAGGTTTTAAATTTAACTTTATCAAGCTCATACAATGTTCGACTACGCTACATTTGTTTTGTACTTTAATTCTAAGAGGGAGTTATATATATTAAAGTCTAGCAAAAATAAAAGCAAGGTCGACTTGTACTCTGAGAAATACTGTAAATTCTTGTATCGCCGTCATTGCTGGCTTTTTCTTTTGTGTTTGGTGCATGAACTCAAACAGAATAACTAGTCAGTCTAACTGAACTCATGAAACTTGTGCTATGGACGTACCTCCCCGCGCGCCCCCTTCTCTTCTTCTTTCCTTACTTACAATTGGCAAACAAACCATCTATTTGACATACAAAACAGAACTCACTTGGCTGCACACAAGACACAAAGTGACGTTCAAAACATGATTTGTATTAAGTTGCGAAAGTTTTCCTCCTTCCTTTTCTGTAGCTAAGAAACATGACTGACCCCATCTGAGTGGCACTTTTCATGTAATATAAATAGTGATGATTAGACATACAAAAAAAAAATGTTTGGATAGAACACTTTTATTTACACCTTATTGAAATATATAAGTGGGTTTTCTAAACTGACTGTGTTCCTTTACATTCGTAGGACAGAGACACTCAGAAGATCCAGTGGATTGATCGCTTCATCGAGGAGTTGCGAACCAATGACAAATGGGTGATTCCTGCCTTGAAGCAAATCCGAGAAATCTGTAGTCTTTTTGGAGAAGCTCCACAGAACTTAAGGTAAGCTCATGGCCAACATACAAACATGGGCAACACATAAGCACAAACAAGCAAACTTCACCTCCAATCAGCTAAACAGACTTCCTCGCTGGAATATTTTTCTAGTTATTTCACAAAAATATGTAGTCTGCATGCCTGTTGTTTTTCAGAAAGAAAATACGAATTAACATGCAAATGAACTTAGTGGGGTAAGTTGAGTGCAAGTACCAGGGTACTACCTGCTTATCCACCAGCCAAAGTTTCAGCTTTTCTCTGACATGTTTACAACATGTTGTCATGGAATTTTTGCCATGAATCTGCTCTTATCAATTATCTCCTATGTTCCATCTCAAATGATCGTGTTAAGTATTTTTTTGAACCCCCAAATGCATGTCAAATGATATACTTATCGACAAAGGCTTGTTTGTTGAAAAACATTTTACAACCTGAGAGATGCATACGCGAGTATTTCAGCTCATTTGTCACTTACGTAAACTTTTTGCAGGACTGACTACATGCATCATTAACACACAAACCCTAGGATTTTGACAAATGCAAGGTGATTTGAGATGGATACCGGCACATAAATATCAGTAGTGTTTTTTTTCTTGACTTGCACCCATATAATTCACCCCCCCATCCAGATTCCCATGTTATTCATTCCAAGAAAAAAAAAGTAAAAAAATGAGTAACCTTACATTTCGAATGTCAACATCCAAAAGCATTAGCAGAGTAGGAAGAGCACAAACAACAGAAAACAATACTGTATGAACTAAACGACAGAAAACAATGTAAAAAAAACAATACGAAGTGAATGGCAGAAAACACTGTACAGTAGACCCCCGCCATACAACATTAATCCGTTCTGGAGTTGGAATTGTAAAGCAATAGAAACCTACGATAATTAGCTAATGCGTGCAAAACCCCAGGTTAAAACATCAAAACTGTGTATGCATATTAAAAATTCATGAGAAAATAGTAAATGCTACTTATATAAATATTGTAGACAATTATTGTCACATAGAATATACATATATTAAATAACAAATAAAAAGTATATTAAGGAAAAATGATATTTTATTTACCTTTGGAGTGACGCGACTTGAGCTAGTTACGGCCATATTCCCTAGCAATGGTAACGATGCGCGTGCCTTCGTATTTCTTGATTGTCTCCAGCTTTATTTTCACAGTAATTCATCTTCTTACTTCTCCCTTTTAACATCACTAGCAATCTTGGGACCCATGAATCACAAATGAAAGTTTGAGTTAAGCACTAAAATGCACAATAAATATGATATCGTAAGTACTCACATGAGATCAGTTCTTAAGCATGCCGACCAATTATAGACCAGCATCTTAGTAACGCCGACCAATAACAGATCGGCTTCTTAGTAACGCTGTGACACCGACCAATAGCAGACCAGCATCCTAATGGTGTATACAGTGACACCTATAGTGACGTATGAGCGTGGTGTGACTCACACAGTCATATGCACGCACCCTGACCACCAGGTTTGTATTTTGTAATTGTTGTTGATGCCGTGAGGCGGGAAAAATGCCGTAACAAGGGGACTAAAAAACTTCGTATTCCCCTTTATAAGGTAAAAAAAAAACGTAAGCGAGAGATGCCGAAACCCGGTGATCCACTGTATAGCAATTACAGCTTCTTATACTTAAGGCTGGAGGAGGGGTTGTGTTCAAAAAGAAGAAATAGAACTTTGATGAATGAAAATTCTTTGAGGATATTATCATCGAGGCCAGTATGATGAGCACATTATCCAGCACTAGCAGGCATTTCTAGCAGATATCTCTTCACGGCTGGACTAAAACATAGGTTGGCCCACTCATCGAAAAACTGCCTTGTTATCCAAGCTTCCGCGTTAGCCTTTCACATCACACGAAGCTAAACAGCTAGCATGAGGGTAGGAACCAGCGAGAGCAGGATGGGACAAATGAATCTACAGTCGGTGGCGCGCTGATATTTAATTTGTATCTTTTTTTATTATTATTAATAATAAAAGGATTCTCTATTTCTCATATTATGGAACAGGGGAATTTTTCCTTGTATGAAGTAGTAAGAAAAAGGGAAAGGCTTCGATGCATGGATTTTTTTTTTTTTTTTTTTTTTCCCCCACACTGGAGGATTTTTTTGCACGTGCAGGTTTCATTGTAGAGGAGTTTTACTGTAATGAGTTCTTCATAAACTGGACTTTCATATCTCGAGATACTACTGCACTGTACTGTACTTGGGCATTGACACAATTTCAAGCATTCCTCGCTCTGTTTAACACAACAATGGATTTGAAGTGAAAATCAAGATCTGTAGACTCTGGGCCAAAATTTGAGTTTTTCTGTAATACTGTAGATACAAATCATGTGAACAGTAGAAGTTAGAACAGTTGTTTAAACTGTTGGCCATGGTCAAGTACGGGTCATTCTCTGATTGCTTTGCTTAAAAGGAGCTTAATATAATGGTGAAAAGCTCATTAGAATTCAAATGTGGCATATTTATTTGGAATCTGGTGACACAAGCCACCGTTAGCCTGAAAAATCTAAACCCATCAGATGTGGCAAAACACTTACTGTACCTTTTATTTAAAAGAGAAAATTGTCACTTTGCTGAGGTGTTTGTTTTATTACTATTTTGAGTTCAATGTTTATTGGGGGCTGGCTGATATTTGATGAAATGGGAGTATTTCCAGTTCAATTTAAGCCTCAATATTACAGATTGGGTGCTAACAGTTATTAATGCAGACAAACCCCTGTATTTTTGTCATGATTGTCATTTGTTTCTGTCTTTAAGGTCATTTTAGGGGTGCAAGTTAGGAAATGGCAACTTTGATTCATTGGTGGCTATATTATTACGCACCAATTCTCCCAAAATCTTGCTCTACACTCCTGATGAAATCAGCAATTTTCAGTCTTTCTTGCTTCATTGCTTGATATTTTTGCCCTGCCCACTGCTGTATTCCTGACTCTATATTGCTATTGACTTTTTAGTCAAACCCAGAGGAATCCACATGTGTTTTACCGTCATGACCTTATCAACCAGCTGCAAAACAACCATGCTCTGGTAACGCTTGTGGCTGAGAACCTGTCTGCCTACATGGAGACAATGCGGCAGTTCTCCAAAGGTATACATTGGGGAGATTAATAAATACTTAAGTGGAATCATCAGACCAATTGCTTGTATGTTTTAGTTATTGTTGTTGTTTTTAATAATAATTGCAGAGGAACAGGCAGAGTTTGACCCTCAAATAGTCCGACCAGGAAGCCGCTACAGCCATGTCCAGGAAGTCCAAGAAAGACTTAACTTCCTTAGGTACTAAACTACACTGACATTTAACAGGCAAATGGTGGTGTTACTTCCAGTTACAAGTAACCAACTGTTTTTGTTCTTGTCAGGTTTCTTCTTAAAGATGGGCAGTTATGGCTCTGTGCCCCTCAAGCCAAGCAGATTTGGAAGTGTCTGGCCGAGACTGCAGTCTTCCTATGTGACCGCGAGGCCTGCTTCAAATGGTACTATTTTTTTTTTTTTTTTTTTTAAATGCACTTCTATGGCAAACAACACCCCCAATGCCTCATTGCAGGTACTCTAAACTTATGGGCGACGAACCTGATTTGGACCCAGACATCAACAAGGACTTCTTTGAGAATAATGTCCTGCAGCTGGACCCGTCCCTTTTGACAGAGAATGGCATGAAATGCTTTGAGAGGTTCTTTAAGGCTGTTAACTGCCGGGAGGGGAAACTAGTGGCCAAACGTAGAGCGTACATGATGGATGACCTGGAACTCATAGGCCTAGACTACCTCTGGAGGGTGAGAAGTGATTGTTTTGTGTTTTTCTTGATTTTTTTTTTTTTTTTTTTTAATTTGTTAAAATTACTACTACGTTTTATTGGCATACAGCAGGCCTTAGGTGATTGTTTGTGATCCAAACATAAAATTCTTGATTCCGCAAGTCACACAGTACATCCACATAATCAGCCTTTGTTAATTCAAAATTCTATCAGGACACAATATGGAAAACTTCCCTTGAATTATGCATTTATAGACAAGATAATAAAGTAATACAATATCCGTAAACCAGTATCTCACTATTTAAAAAGAAAAAAAAAACATTCATCAAATATTCATTGATGTAATGTATTTCCTAGCTCCTAACCTTAATGATCAGAAATGATGGTTGGAGATTTTCCAGCAATGGCACGGAAAGATAGTTAAAGGCTAAAACGAGTTAGGTTTGCCTCATTTTGGAATCAACCTGAATCAATTTTGACCCGTTTTGCTGTTGTGAGATATGTAACTTCTTCCCAATTTTGCAATAATGCTTGTGTGATAAACTGGTGTCATATGTTATAGCAGTTCAATGAGTTGGAACTGTGTGTCATCCCCACTTAGACACAGATGCATTATAATATTTAGGACATTTCGTTTTGTTTCAGGTGGTAATTCAAGGAAGTGATGACATTGCCAGCAGAGCCATAGACTTACTGAAAGAAATCTATACCAATCTTGGACCAAAATTACAAGTTAACCAGGTACATGATAGAATTGTGTTCAAACCTATTTTTCAGGTTAAAGGTCATCTACCTATGTTTTTTTTTTTCCTTGTAGGTGGAAATTCATGAAGATTTCATTCAGTCATGTTTTGACCGTCTAAAGGCATCCTACGATACGCTCTGTGTGTTGGATGGTGACAAAGATAGCATTAACTGTGCTCGCCAGGAAGCAATTCGCATGGTGCGAGTGCTCACTGTGCTCAAAGAGTACATCAATGAATGTGATAGTGACTACCATGAAGAGAGAACTATCCTACCCATGTCAAGGTGGAATGACAAGCCTCATATTCCATTAATTTTGTATGTCCACATTTTTTCCAAGACATCGTTCCTAAATGTTTCCTTTTTTTTCCCCAGGGCGTTCCGAGGAAAACATATCACATTAATCGTGCGCTTCCCCAACCAGGGGCGTCAGGTGGATGACCTGGATATCTGGTCACACACCAATGACACAATTGGCTCAGTGCGCCGGGGCATCTTAAACCGTATCAAAGCCAATGCTGCACATACCAAGATAGAGCTCTTCATCGGAGGAGAAGTGGTTGATCCAGCTGATGACAGGAAACTGATTGGACAGCTCAACTTGAAAGACAAAACAGTAACTCACATTTTAATCATATTCTGATGCCTCTCTGGGGTGGACAGTTACACTGGCTTTATTAGAGCAAGCTTATGAGCCTACAGAACCTATTTCTGAAATGTCATGGCAGCAGCCGTATTTGCTCCTGGAGGCTAAGCCATGCAGTAGAGTTGTTGATAGGCAAGTCTGGACGGTATTGTTAGTAATTTTGTCATTTTTCTTTAGCTGATCACGGCCAAGCTAACTCAGGTGAGCACCAACATGCCCTCTAGCCCAGACAGCTCCTCCGACTCTTCGACTGGTTCGCCAGGTAACCACGGCAACCATTACGGTGACGGGCCCAACCCTGAAGTGGAGAGCTGTCTTCCTGGTGTGGTGAGTTTTTACATTGTCGTTTTATAAAGGGTTTCGTCACACAAGTTGATGTTTCAATGTCGTCATGTTTGAGGAGCATCTCTCTAAACAACTTTTCCGGTTTTGCAGATCATGTCGCTGCATCTACGTTACATTTCCTTCCTGTGGCAGGTGGCTGACCTAGGCTGCCAACTCAATATGCCTCTACTTAGAGATGGGGCCAGGGTTCTCATGAAACTTATGCCTCCAGGTACTTGTTTTAATGTTCTTTTATTATGAGGCTGTCTAGTTAGTTGAAGGAAGCATAAACTCAAAGTGTTGGGATGCTTGTGTATTTTTTATTTTTTAAATTACAGATAATGCTACGGTGGAGAACCTGCGTGCTGTATGTTTAGACCATGCCAAGCTCGGGGAAAACAGCCTCAGCCCTTCACTGGACTCTCGTTTTTTTGGCCCCTCACCCTCACAAGTGCTCTACCTCATTGAGGTACAACCGCATCAAAATTGCTTAACAGTGGTCTTAAGTGTTTGCCCCCCCCCCCCCCCCGTTTGTTGTTTTTTTTTATGTCAAATCACCATTTTAAAAAATTGCATGTTATATTTACTACTGTTTTTGTCTCGTGTATTCTGAATTTGCATATGGGGAAAATCAAAACTGTTTTTGTTCTTTTTGGTAAGATAACGTGGAGCAAAAATAAGCATTCCACAGCTTTTCAAAAAATCACAGTGGCTAAAGGGATTGTACCAATAACATTGACTTCCCAGCTTATTACACACCTATCCACAGATTCTAGTGGTAGAGTACTGCGGAAGTATATTGATAATATGTGCTATATATGTGTGTTTTACTATAGATTGCACTGATTACTATGTATTGTAGGCGTTGGTGTTAATTTCATTTTTTTGGCAGGTTATATGATAATAATTATTATTATTAGAATACCAATGGGACAAGGTAAGGAAGTGCATTTACAGTTATGGCACATATTGCACATATCTTGTGTAAGTCCGTCTTCTGTTCAGTGTCTTTTTGGATTGTCACATATTTTCAACAAATTGGTGGCTTTAACCACGTACATAACTCATTGGTGAAATGACATTTGAGACCAGGAGTGTTGTGTCATACATGAAAGCTTCACAGGGACGCCCTAGCAATGCTCCGCATCGTCTAGAAATCTACATTTCTTTCCAATTATTTGCAAATTTGTCTGCTCAAAACTAACATCAGAGATATTACTTTCATCAAACCACATAACAAAGATTTTATTTAACAAAATATTATTTGCTACATTGAGAATCATCTACCATGTTAGGTTTAAGTAATGTTAGTTCTAATTATGGAAGCTATATGTTATTACAAGCAATTTGGGGTTTACTTTCATCAAACCACATCACAAAGATTTTATTAACAAAATATTTGCTACATTAAGAATCATCTACCATGTTAAGTTTAAATAATTTTTATTCTAATTATGTAAGCTATATCTTATTACAAGCAATCGGGGTTTAAATGTTTTGAAGCCATTTTAAAACAGTTTGTTACTTTTAGGAGAAAACATCATGCTGGATTTGCTGTTTGTTACTTTTAGGAGAAAACATCATGCTGGATTTGCTATTTGTAAAGGCTTTGGGTTCCCTGCCTGTGTTCCAGGTTGTGTATGCTTTGCTGATGCCTGCCAGTGCCACTCTGGGCGAGGATGCTAGTGACTTCCAGTACAACTTCCTGAAGAGTGGTGGCTTGCCGCTCGTGCTGAGCATGCTAACCCGAAACAACTTCCTGCCATCGGCTGACATGGAGACAAGGCGCGGGGCTTACCTCAATGCGCTGAAAATCGCCAAACTCCTCCTCACTGCCGTAGGATTTGGGCATGTGAAAGCTGTAGCGGAGGCCTGCCAGCCTAATGCCGAAGGAAATATCCCTGTTTCCCCGGTTAGCCAATTAGCGAAAACCATTAATGGTTTCCAAACATTTAAATGAAAATTTGATGATGATCATTCTCCACTCTTCAATTTACCACAGATTAACCAGGCCACTCATGACCAGGCTCTGGTCCTGCAGAGTGCTCTGCAAAACATCCCAAATCCTGCCTCAGAATGTATGCTGCGCAATGTAGCCATCCGCCTGGCACAGCAGATTTCTGATGAGGTAATTGCAAAGAATCAAAACGTATACATTATTTCTCGATAGTTGAAATATGAACATAGATGCCTTATTCTTAGAAAAGCTTGAGACATGTTTATCACTAAAGGAAAAATAATGATTCATACGGACCTCAACGATTTTCTTAATGTAAACATATTCTGTATTCTGTGTTCGTTGGACCTTGTCATCAAACGACTCAAAACAACTTAAGTAAATAGGTCGGATGACTCCGTAAAAGATAGACACTAATTACAGGACATTACTGTACATCTTTGAACATGTCGCTATGGTCAAATTAGTTTCAATGCTTTCTTGGGGTACCATCATTTTTGCCCACATTCTGTTTGTTCTTTAAAATAATTCTCTTGAACCACTACAAAAGCAGTCTTTTCTTTGGTTGGTATTCATCACATTTTTGTTACTACAACTACTAATTTTTCCACATATATACATTAATTGATTGTGTCGCTGTCAGAATTTTTTTCAGACATCAAAGTCTATTCCTGACATCTGTGTCATCAGAGCGGTACAGAAAATAGTTTGGGCCTCAGGCTGTGGCACAGTACAGCTTGTCTTCAGTTCTAATGAAGATATTAGCAAGATATATGAGAAGGTACTTGTCAAGTGAACTAGATTGGGAATTTGAAAGGCAGTTTCAAATATTTTTTGTAAATGTTGTTTTTCCCTTATAAGACAAATGCAGCTAAGGAACTGGATGGTGAAGACGAGCAGGTGTGTTGTGAGGCCTTGGAAGTGATGACGTTGTGTTTTGCCTTGATGCCCACAGCCCTCGACACTCTCAGTAAGGAGAGGGCTTGGCAAACTTTCATCATAGACTTGCTACTGCACTGCCACAGCAAGTAAGTGCACATTAGTATTGGTTATATTAAGCTGAATTTATTCAATCCCAGCCATTCCTCAAAATGAACCACCTTGTGTACCAGCTATGTTAGACGATTTTGATTGTTCTTTGAAGGTACACAGGATATTGTTTTATGGCTATACATGCATGGGACCCGCCTAAAATAGCTTGGTCTTGGTTCAGAAAAAGTTTTTTCCAGCAAAACAAAAGCAATGTTCATCTTCTGTTTTTTTTCTTTTTCTTTTATGACTAGAAAAATAGCTTGTTTTGACATGATTCATTTCAAGTGGAGCTTTGACATTCACATAAATATTTTTGTTTTCCTTTATGACAGCTCCGCCATAATCAACTACACTGTGTTCCAAATTGTTATTCAAACTGCATTTAAGAGTCAAAACTGTATTTTGAGATGGCAGCAAGGGGCTGGGAGGTGTCATGGTTTGGGTTGGAATCATGGAGAGCTGGTCGGTCCTTTTAGGGTCACTGCGAATGTAGAAATTAACTAAGTATGTAGAGTTTCTCACTGACAACTTTCTTCAATGGTACAAAAAGAAGAACCGTACCTCTTCTCTTTACCTCAACCCTGTTGAGAACCTCTGGAGTATCATCAAGCAAAAGATCTCTAAGGATGGAAGACAGTTCATATCCAAGCTGCTGCTCTGAGATGCTATTCTAACATCTTGCCAAGAAATTAAAGTGAAACTGTCCATGAACTCACAAGTTCTATAGATGTAAAGTGATATCAAGCAAGGGTCATCCTCTATTAACATGTTAATATTCCACAGTCATTTCAAACAATATGTTATGTAATCGTGTAATATTCAAATTCAACATGTGACCATTTTTTTTTAGTTCTTTACAGCCAGTAAAAAGTCTTGAGATGCTGTTCTGCTTAAAGGGAGAGTGTAAGTTTTCGCATGCACGCGTGGGAACTTTAGGGGCATTACGGTAAACCTAGCAATACACACCCTCCTCCAGCTGTCCATTGCTGTAACAGACATGGCGACCTTTAGAGGAGTGCCCCTACGATTATATTTAAAATATACTCTTAGTCATTAACACATTTATTTGCATTTTTTTTATTTATAATGTGTTCATTTTTAATAAAAAACGTTTTGAATCTTACATATAATCACTTTAATAGTTTGGAACAGTGGAGTTGTTATTCAATGTATTGTAAAAAAACGACTGTTGAAATTTGATCAATGAAAATTGAACAAAACACTGACTTGAAAATTATATTGACTGACATTTGCATCAATTATTGATGAAAATTGTATTATATAACGTACCACCAGCAAATGGGTAAGAACCCATGAATGATTTGATTTGGAACTGCAATTCTGCCACCTAGTGGCCGTTTAAGTAGCATGACATTTTAAATCTGCTTTGCAGGAGCGCTATATCAAACCCTTGATAACTTCTGTGCAAAAAAGAAAAAAAACGCCTACATTTTGGTGATGAAATGTACTAAATTAAAAATACATTACTGCAATTTTAGTTTACTGCAATTTTAGTAGAGATGAATGAAAAGACAGAATAGGAGCACAATAAGCTGACATTTGGATTCCATTTTTTTGTTTTATGCCTTTGACAGATCTGTGCGTCAGATGGCCCAGGAGCAATTTTTCCTCATGGCGACCAGGTGTTGCATGGGCCACCGACCTCTCCTTTTCTTTATTACTCTCCTTTTCACTGTCCTCGGGGTGAGTAACCCAACATGTGAGTGACGCTTCTTTTCTTGCTGTTGACCCTATTTTTATGTTCCTGACCTGAGTGCAGACCACTGCTAAGGAGCGAGCTAAACATGCAGGGGACTACTTCACTTTGCTCCGACATCTCCTGAACTATGCCTACAACAGCAACATCAACCTGCCAAATGCTGAGGTGCTGCTCAACAATGAGATTGATTGGCTCAAAAGGATAAGGGTAGGCTATCCTTTGTCTCAAGTTAGCATGGGATTAATTTTTGTCGTGTTGCCTTTGTGAATGTGAGCTGATGTTACTGTCATTCCTGATCTTACATCTTCTAGGATGAAGTCAAGAGGACAGGGGAAACTGGCGTCGAGGAAACTATCTTAGAAGGCCATCTTGGTGTCACCAAGGAGCTATTAGCTTTCCAGACACCTGAGAAGAAATATTACATTGGCTGTGAGAAAGGAGGAGCTAACCTCATAAAGGTGCATCTGATAAGTCTTGTCCCATAATGATTATACGTTTTAAGATATTTAACTCACAAAAGCCAGGATTTTTCTATCTTTTTGGGGTCTCTATTCTTTATAAAAGGTGACATTTAGTTCTGTTGAATTAAACAATGGTTGGTGTCCATCAAATATTGTTGACACATTCCAACACCCCCCACAGGAGCTGATCGACGACTTCATTTCCCCAGCGTCAAACGTTTACTTGCAGTACATGAAGAGTGGCGAGTTTCCCACAGAGCAGGCCATTCCAGTGTGCAGCACCCCGGCCTCCATCAATGCTGGCTTTGAGCTCTTGGTAGCGCTTGCTGTCGGCTGTTTCCGCAACCTCAAGCAGATCGTTGACACTCTGACTGACATGTACTATTTGGGTAAGTTAATGTTTTAAAGCAGGGTTTTCCATGCTTTTTCTTTTCAGCTGAAGTCCAATTCAGCTCAAGTCCAATAAAAGATGTAAACTTGGCGGGATGCAAACAATATGTAGTGTTCCCTCTTTTTTTCGCAGTTAATGGAGAATCCCCTGCAAAAAGTGAATTCCCCAAAGTAGGAACCCCCCCCCCCCCCCCCCCCCCCCACACACACACACACAATTTCCATGAGTGTGTATCTGGGTACCAGAATTTTTTTAACTGTGAAATACTTCACATATTTCACACGGGGGTTCCACATTCTGTGTTGCGTCTCCGCTCCACTGCGCGGCGGTGTGCTTCCACAACCATGTCGCACATATATTCTATTTTGTACAGTAACTACTCTTATTTATTTCCGTTCCTTGCCCATGGTTAGGGAGCAAAGAGGCCAGCAATGCCCTCCACGTGACCCAGAGTGGAACCCGTAGCTCAACAAACGTGACAACGGGAAAGCAGGGTTTACGCTCAGCATTCCAATTTATTACAACAGAACTCTTTGGAACATCTGCCCAAACACCCTTTTCCGTCGGCAACTTATTTATTCTTCCCGCCATGCTCATGCACTCATATCTCACTTGCATGCCACACACAGCTTTCTCACATAAAGGAACAATACATGTAGCACAACTGTCATTAACATTCATCAACATTACCTTCTCAAAGAGGCTTGAATGGGTGGCAGAAGAGAGGCTCTCATTTGAGTCAGAGACATTAGGTTGAGGTTCACGCTGAGACTGCTGCTGGAGGTTGAGGTTCACTCTGAGACTGCTGATAGCCAGTCACATGTCTTGTAGGACGCCCGTAGCTTGTCCAGTTACAGTCAACTCGTTTGGCATGCAGGACAACCTTCACAGTGCATCTTTTGGCAAAATATAACATTGTTTTGTTTGGGGTTTTCTTTTTTCTTTCTTTTTTGGTGGGGGGGACGGTGGTCTGAGGACATGAAAGATGAAATGCTAAGCGGTGAGGGAACACTGTTGTTTAATGCAATATCTAAGTATCTTGCGTGCTTTTGCCATGACAATTGGTGACCCAGAAAAAACTGCTGTGGCGTTTTGCCTACCAACCCTCAATTTGGATTACGTTGTCTGAAAAGGTGATGAGACGTACGTATGTACAACCTGAAGAAGATTTGAGCCGTTCCACATCTCTTTCCAGGCTGTGAAACGTTGACTGAGTGGGAGTACCTGCCTCCAGTAGGCCCACGGCCAAATAAAGGCTTTGTGGGTCTGAAGAACGCTGGGGCCACATGTTATATGAACTCAGTAATTCAGCAACTTTACATGATTCCTCCCATTCGCAACGGCATCCTGGCCATCGAGGGCACAGGGACCGATGTGGATGATGACATGTCAGGCGATGAGAAGCAGGAGAATGAGGTACTGCCAGCTAATGATAGTATGGGTGTGATGGCCAAATACACTGTTGAGGAATCATCGTCAATAGATTTTGTCCCAACAGACTAATGTGGATCCTCGTGATGAGGTGTTCAGCTACCACCACCAGTTTGACGATAAGCCTGCAAGTAAAGCAGAGGACAGGAAGGAGTACAACATTGGAGTTTTGCGTCACCTACAGGTCATCTTTGGCCACCTCGCTGCTTCCAGACTTCAGTACTATGTCCCGAGAGGCTTCTGGAAACAATTTAGGTATGTAATTCACGCATTTTGACTGTTTTGGTAGAGGTTTAAGTGCCTTCTACTTGTGGGGCTGCAGGTTATGGGGTGAGCCAGTGAATCTAAGAGAGCAGCATGACGCTTTAGAGTTTTTCAATTCCTTGGTGGATAGTCTGGATGAAGCACTAAAGGCCTTGGGTCATCCTGCTATGCTCAGCAAGGTGCTAGGAGGCTCCTTTGCTGATCAGAAGATTTGTCAGGGATGCCCTCATAGGTGAGTATTTATTTATATTGTATCACAGAGAAACTACACATTTTTTCAAATAAATATTCAGCATTAGATATGCATTTAATACTGGTGCGTTTTTTTTTTCCTATCAACCACTGGAAAAATTTTTACAACTCACTAGTTAAGAATCACTAATTAAGAAGATTGATTTCTAGATAATGCAATAGTTATGCTCAGTAGGACAAATGTTTTATCCCCCACCCACATGCAAACCTTTGTCTTTAGGTACGAGTGTGAGGAGTCATTCACGACACTTAATGTAGACATCAGAAACCATCAGAATCTTTTGGACTCCATGGAGCAATACGTCAAAGGAGATCTACTGGAGGGAGCCAATGCATACCACTGTGAGAAGTGTAATAAGAAGGTAGGATAGGATTGCAGCTTTTTTAAAAGGGTAAAATGTTTGGGATGTAAATGGTAGGTTTGTAATGGATATATATTGGATACATTATATATTATTTTGCATCCCCTGTAGGTGGACACTGTCAAGCGACTGCTGATCAAAAAGCTGCCACCAGTCCTTGCCATCCAACTGAAGCGCTTCGACTACGATTGGGAGCGGGAATGTGCCATCAAATTCAATGACTACTTTGAATTCCCGAGGGAGCTAGACATGGAGCCGTACACTGTTGCTGGCGTGGCGAAAATTGAGGGCGATGACGTCAACCCGGAGAACCAAGTGATCCAACAGAATGAACCCTCAGAACCCACGCCTGTGGGCAGCTCCAAGTACCGTTTGGTAGGGGTTCTGGTCCACTCGGGCCAGGCCAGCGGTGGACATTACTACTCGTACATCATCCAAAGAAATGGGGGCGACGGCGAAAAAAATCGCTGGTATAAGTTTGACGATGGCGACGTGACGGAGTGCAAAATGGATGACGAGGAGGAGATGAAAAACCAATGCTTTGGTGGTGAATACATGGGCGAGGTGTTTGATCACATGATGAAAAGGATGTCATATCGCAGACAAAAACGATGGTGGAATGCCTACATCCTTTTCTATGAACGTATGGACTCATTAGACAAGGACAGCGAGCTTGTCAAGTACATCTCGGAGCTGGCCATCTCCACCGCCAAGCCGCATCAAGTCAAGATGCCTGGTGTAATCGAGTGCAGCGTCCGCAAACAGAACGTCCAATTTATGCACAACCGAATGCAATACAGCCTGGAATATTTCCAGTTTATTAAGAAACTTCTGACCTGTAACAGTGTCTATTTAAACCCCCCTCCAGGTATGTATAGATACACCAATACTAAATACTATACGACATTTTAAATACCATACGGCCAGTGGTGTAACAACTTGGTGATGGGGCCCCTGGTGCAATTAAGTTTTTTTTTTTTTTTTTTTTTTTTTTTTTTTTGGTACCCCCAGATGCCTTGTCCTAAACATAAATCCATGTGCCAAGCCACTTGAGAGAACTGATACCCGTCACCAATGCTTTTGCCAGGCTTCCAATTTTAAGATTATGATCTTTATATTTATTATAAATACCACACACGTGTGTGTGTGTGTGTGTGTGTATATATATATATATATATATATATATATATATATATATATAGTGTGTGTCAGTACAGACGTTCAGTTTTTCAGATGACATGTTAACTGCATTCAGTGGCGATAAGCATTCCCATAAATTCTGACATTTCCCATCATTACTGTGGTTTTAAATTCCCTCTTCTATCATCTTGAGATTGCATCTAGTGTTGTTTGATGAAGATCATTGTCCCTATTAAATGATCACTGCACAATGTGTTACATAAATGATACTTAATAACTGCTGAGCGTGATCTTATGGAAAGCAGAATTGTTTTGTTAGCCAGAGGATCCTGTGACGGTACTGCACAGGAAATTAAATATTTGACCACAGGTGCTGGTTCATAACAAATTACAAATGTGCTTCCCTTATCACTTGATGTCCTACCCCTGACCGATGATTTTTATGTTGTCCTAGGGAAGAAAAAGATGGTTTCTGTATTAACGTTACCAGTGACAGTTGTCACCACTTGTTGCATTAAACGCGTAGATCATCTACTGCAGAACAACTTATGCGCAGAGAGTGTGTAAAGCAGAAATTATAAGAAAAAGCCTTGTGAACCTTTTAGCAACACAACTAAACATTTCAACACTGAACAAAAAAAAAATAATAATTTTAAGATGTGATTTCAAATGCTTTAAACCAGGAGAAACTGCTAATCCAAGCCCTGCTGTCTTTCACTTTGTCAGGACAAGACCATCTTCTGCCAGAGGCAGAGGAGATTGCTATGATAAGTGCTCAGCTGGCTGCTCGCTTCCTCTTTAGCACAGGCTTCCACACCAAGAAAGTAGTCAGAGGTCCTGCCAGTGATTGGTAAGCACCCACCACATTACCACATTGTTTCTCTCTACATTCAGTCCTTTTCTGAACATGTCTTCTCCATCATAAGGTATGATGCGCTCTGCATCCTGCTGAGACACAGTAAGAATGTACGCTACTGGTTTGCACACAACGTACTGTTTGCTTACCCCAACCGCTTCTCCGAGTACCTACTGGAGTGCCCGAGCGCTGAGGTGCGCGGTGCCTTTGCTAAGCTCATAGTTTTCATCGCTCACTTCTCGCTGCAAGACGGCCCCTGCCCCTCCCCCACCGCTTCGCCTGGAACCTCCGCTCAGGTTTAGCTTTTCTTTATGGCTTTCAAAACGAATTAAGAGGTTTCCCACTCGATGCACCTCAAGTAATTCATTGTATTCATGTTGATTAGGGCTGTGACAACCTCAGTCTAAGTGACCACCTTTTAAGAGCTGTCCTCAACTTGCTCAGACGAGAGGTATCCGAACATGGTCGTCACCTGCAACAGTACTTCAACCTCTTTGTCATGTATGCCAATCTGGGTAAGAAGCCTACAAACAACCTGTCATGTACACCTGCTCAGACTTATTGGGTTATTACTATAATCCCTTTCAACACATTCAACCTCCAATCTTCCTCCGTAAATAGGTTTGGCAGAAAAGACCCAGCTGCTAAAGCTCAATGTGCCTGCCACGTTCATGTTAGTAGCGCTGGACGAAGGCCCCGGACCTGCCATCAAGTACCAGTACGCCGAACTAGGCAAGCTTTACACAGTGGTCTCCCAATTGGTTCGCTGCTGTGATGTATCCTCACGCATGCAGTCCTCCATCAATGGTGAGTGTAAAACAATGCCAAGTTGTCAGGTGTTTCGTACCAGGGGTGTGTGTGTGTGTGTGTGTGTGTGTGTGTGTGGGGGGGGGGGGGGGGGTGAAAGCACCCTAATTGTATTGCCCTATGAGGATCATCATCCTTGCTCAGGATGTGGTGACTGACAAACCAGCCACTCTGAGCTCGTGTGCGGTGTTGCCAGAGCTTGGAGCTGAGGGCTTTCTAGGGGGGAAAAAATAAAATAGATAATCACTTCATTTGTAATAATTGCTCACCCATCTGTGCAGGTAACCCCCCTCTGCCTAACCCCTATGGGGACACCAACCTAACAGCCCCGGTAATGCTAGTGCAGCAGCTTGTGGCTGAGATCCTGTTTGTGAGGACCAGCTATGTGAAGAAGATCATCGAGGACTGCAGCAACTCTGAGGAGACCGTAAAATTGCTCCGCTTCAGCTGCTGGGAGAACCCTCAGTTTTCCTCCACTGTGCTCAGTGAGCTACTCTGGCAGGTAAAACTAAAATCACAGCGACTAGGATTTCTCTGTCGCTTGGATGTGTTGCTTAACGTTTGCTTGGCTGTACACAGGTGGCATACTCTTATAATTATGAGTTGAGGCCTCACTTGGACTTGCTGCTACAGATCCTGCTCATTGAAGACTCCTGGCAGACGCACAGGTCAGAATTGATTACCAAGATGACAAATCAAGCCAAGTTGCAAACACAACCATTTACACACTAAGATGGAGGTACACACCAGACTACAAATGGTATCATTATTTTGCAATGCAAAAAGGCAGACGTCAAAATACCTTGCTGAGGCCATAAGCCACATGTTGTCCACGCCAATTTTAACAAGGCTACATGGCACACATTCGCTGGCAAGAATATTGAATAAGCAATGCTTTCGCCCTCATGTCAATATTTGCACTGATCGTTTTCTTTCTTCTGTAGAAGAAGCGAAAATTGGTCTTTCCACCCTACCCGCACAAGCTATTAGAGACGGATGACATAGCTTTAAAATTATATTTTATATATATTATATTTCAAGTAAATGTGCTGTGATACATCTGACCATTTGGGAAATTACTAAACACTTGTGGTTCAGAATAACAGCATTTTTATACCACGCATTTAAGTGTATTTTTTTTTTTCACAGTTGAAATGTAAATTAATTTTAATATCGTGCAACCGTTTTCAGGGACACAGTTTGAAATGGAAACTAAAACCTATATTTTGATGGCAGTCTGAATGACACATTGAAAGCGGAACGTACCAGAGAAGTTCGAAAATATTTTGAAAGGGAGAACGAAGTATATTTTCTGTTACTGTGTGTGTGTGTCTGTCTGGCTTGTGTGAGGGAGATGTTGCGTAAGCTAGTGACCCATTATGCTCATGGAACAAAATACAATGGCTAAATACCACACTTTTCCCCCTCCTTTCTAACTTAACTGTAATAGATTAAAAATATTGTGGCTCTGGTATGACAGATTTTAACAAGGCTACATGGCACACATTCGCTGGCAAGAATATTGAATAAGCAATGCTTTCGCCCTCATGTCAATATTTGCACTGATCGTTTTCTTTCTTCTGTAGAAGAAGCGAAAATTGGTCTTTCCACCCTACCCGCACAAGCTATTAGAGACGGATGACATAGCTTTAAAATTATATTTTATATATATAATATTTCAAGTAAATGTGCTGTGATACATCTGACCATTTGGGAAATTACTAAACACTTGTGGTTCAGAATAACAGCATTTTTATACCACGCATTTAAGTGTAATTTTTTTTTCACCGTTGAAATGTAAATTAATTTTAATATCGTGCAACCGTTTTCAGGGACACAGTTTGAAATGGAAACTAAAACCTATATTTTGATGGCAGTCTGAATGACACATTGAAAGCGGAACGTACCAGAGAAGTTTGAAAATATTTTGAAAGGGACAACGAAGTATATTTTCTGTTACTGTGTGTGTGTGTGTCTGTCTGGCTTGTGTGAGGGAGATGTTGCGTAAGCTAGTGACCCATTATGCTCATGGAACAAAATACAATGGCTAAATACCACACTTTTCCCCCTCCTTTCTAACTTAACTGTAATAGATTAAAAATATTGTGGCTCTGGTATGACAGCCAATCAGCCATATTTCCGTAAACACAAACGTTAAGCCCGCCCTGTGTGACGTCACGATCCTCTGAGCATGCGGGACAGTTTGGGGCCGTTTGGCATTCATTTTTTATATATATATATATATATATATATATATATATATATATATATATATATATATATATATATATATATATATATATATATATATATATATATAAAAATAAAATGTGTGTTTGGTATATTTATTTGGGAATGTGAACAACCCAATAGAATCAGATTTCCCAAAAGATTCAGAATTGAGCATTAAGCCCTGCAGTGTGAACCTAGCCTGACTAGCTAGATAGGTTACATTTAGACCTCACAAGGAAAACACTAACGTTTTACATGAGCAATGAATAAATAAAGAAGCCAATATTTTAAGTTACAAGTAAAGAAATCCAAACAACACACCTTCAAAAGTCATTTGTACATACCATGCAGACGTGTTGAAAAATATTTTTCTATGGGATTGTGTATCTTGAGCCTACCAGGGTCTGCTTTCTTTGTCTTAAGGAATACATCTAATGAGTGCTCCAGCAATGATCAGTTGAAACTTTCGCTTTTATGCTTTTATCCTGTCCTGTCGTCCTCACGTGTCTTGAGGCTGCTCATTTTTGGCCTTGCTTTTAAGCTATAGCTTGTGTTTCCTCTTAACTGTAAAGGTAACATCTATGTTTTGCATCCTATCTGCCCTTGTAGCCAAACCATTTCCATTTGACAGACGTCGCTTTCAATTTAGGCACTAAGTCCTTGCAGTGGAGAAACGTGTGTACATAAGAATAGACACCATGCTACAGATTACGTCATCACGTCCTTAGTGTCAATTTCGCGATATTTGATTTCTTTATTTTTTTTATCACCCCCAAAACTACACTTGTCAATATTGTAGGTGTGATATTGCACACACATACAAGCACTCGTCAATCTGTTTTTATTAACTAGGTTGTAGATGGCAGTGTTATGTAGCTTAGTTGGTCGTTGCGTCCAACATGTATTTGGTTGGTGGCTTGGATCAATGATGGTGTGGTCATCTCCCAACCCAGAGGTTGTGGGTTCAATACCTGGACTTTGCGACCATGTTGAAATATCCTTGAGCAATTGCTTCTAATGCTCCTGCATCAGTAGATGACTGAGTAGCCGAATGTAAAGAACTTTGAGGGACGAGTAAGGTGGAAAAACATCTTAAGTGAAGAACAATGTACAATTTCCACTCCGGCAATCTATTACCCGAAGCGATTAGCTGAATGAATGTTGATAAAGCAAACACAGCTGTTCTTTCTGACCAAAATGCAGTGTTTATTTGTAATCCTCCTTTTCTCTATCTTTTTGTGCTGTAGGATTCATAATGTGCTGAAGGGAATTCCAGATGACAGGGATGGTCTCTTTGACACTATCCAGCGTTCCAAGAACCACTATCAGAAACGAGCCTACCAGTGCATCAAATGCATGGTGGCCCTCTTCAGCAACTGCTCTGTGGCTTACCAGATCCTCCAGGTACACCTGCACATTAATTACAAAATTAACAATGGTATCCTCATTCAATATTGATATTGGATATTGGTCCATTATTATATATATATATATATATATATATATATATATATATATATATATATATATATATATATCCTATATCGAATCAATCTGTGTACATTCAAAATCGCCAATATTTGCAAATACAGAGAACTATTTTTTTTTTTTAATCCATGTAGTACATTGTCATGTTTGAGGTTGAATGTATGTTGTTTCAATAGTATCCGGTGATTAAATCCCGCCTAACCCTAAGTAACATTTTCTACAAAAAAAAAAAAAAAATTAAAAACATGAATCATTCCTGCTGATATCTATCAGACAATACTCTAGGCTGCAATCAGTATTTGTGAGTGAAAAAGTTGGATCAGGACACCCCTAAATAATGATTTTGTTTGATGATTTTGTTTGTTCAGTCCGAGTGGACACGGAATAGGATATATATATATATATAATATAATAAATATGCAGAATTATGCAAATTAGCGAAGGCCATTCACGGCTCTGAATTTCATGTACTCGCAATGGAGGTCGCAATGTGCTTTTTGAAAATTGTTAGTTTGATCACACGAGTTTCCGCCATTACACTTGTAATACAAGGGCTTCTTTATCCTTGTGTCCGTGATGTGCACGCAGAGTAACGGCGACCTGAAACGAAAGTGGACGTGGGCTGTCGAGTGGCTCGGTGACGAGCTAGAGAGGAGGCCTTACTCTGGCAACCCACAGTACACCTACAACAACTGGTCACCTCCGGTCCAGAGCAATGAAACATCCAACGGTTACTTCCTGGAGCGCTCGCACAGCGCACGCATGACCCTTGCCAAGGCCTGCGAGCTTTGCCCCGAGGAGGTAATGAGCTGGCACGCCAAACGCACTTGATCTAATCCGTTGTTGTTGTAGATGCTTCAACTACTACTACACGGGCATTAACCTTGTACAGTGTTGACAATCCAGTTTTTTACCCTTACTGTGTTGGTGTTTATAACCAAACTGTCAGCACCCAAGACCTACTTAGGCTGCCACCATATTATGAGCCATACAGTGGAACCTCCATAGTTGTGATGCAGTTAGAAGTCGGTCAAATTTTGAAGAAACTGATGACGTTGACACCTTCTTTATGGTCAAGTTCATGTATGTTACACCACTGTTTGAGGAGAAAACAAGGATACAGTGAAACAACTCATCTTAACCCTTTGAAAAGTTTGCTACAAGAAGGATAAGACAGTTTGAAAGTGTTATCATCCTTGATACCAGTAGGTTTTTTAAATTTTTATTTTGTAATTGTTTTTATTCATTCAAAATACGGATCAACAAGGAATATTTTTGCGTGGGTCATTTCATTTAAAAATGTAAGATGAGTAAATTATCGCTGTAAATGAAAATCCAGATTTTTTTTCTTTTTTTTGCGCACCACTATTAATTACGGTAGTCATCTATGGCTATACAATAATGTGTACGAATGAAATACTGGTGTTTGCGTATGTCAGTGTTTAAATCTGTGAATAACCATTCCCATAGTTTTAAATTGGCCTCATGCATCGGATGGACACACATGTCATCAATCTATGTGTTGTCTTCCTATTCTTTTTGCAGGAGCCGGATGAACAGGAAGCCCCAGATGATCAAGACTCTTCTCCACCTGAGGATACCTCTTTGTACCCACATTCTCCTGGAACCACACAGTTTCAGCAGGTAGCCGTTGTTCATCACTTTGTATTATTAACAGTGAACTTTTGCCCATATTATGGAATGCACAAATGGTTTTAAATTATATACTATCCAGTTATTTCACGACGCTGGTTTAAAAAAAAATGTAATAATCTAACACATAGTGCGTGTGGAAATGTCTTACCTAGATTTATTTTATAATAAAATGGTATTTCAAGTGTAAACTCACCATTATAATAGTCTTTAATCATGTATAGATTAGACTTGAATTCAATGTCTGGACCGCTGCTAATATTAACGCAGCTGCAAGTAACTATCAACCATTTTCAGGCTAATACCCCAAATGAGGTACTATACAAATAAAGACCGCCTCTCTGTATAAATTTCACTCTTCTAATCTAATCTATATTTTGATGCCATCGACTTCCTCCCCCAGAACAACCATCCTCACGGGCAACCATATACCGGCCCGGCAGCGCAGCACATGAACAACCCTCAGCGCCCCGGGCCCGCCTCGGCGCCGACACCGGGCCCCGCGCAGGCCCCGACTCCGGGCACGGGCCCCGGCGGCCCCGCGCCCAGCCCGAGAGCACAAGAGAACTGGGAGAGCACGGAGGAGATGGGGCCCGCCGGCCCGGCCCTGGCCCCCGCCTCCAGCCAGGCTCCTGCTCCGCCCAAGGAGTAAACGCCGCACTCATCCCCAAGCCCCCTCTTCCGCCTCCTCCCTCCTCTGCTGTGCCTGGAGCCTCTGTCGTCCAGCTCTCATTACCCCCTCCTCTGCGCTCTTTGGTTCTCGGAGCATGGCCAGCGGGGGGGCGCCGCAGGAGCGGAGGGAGTGGATTTGAGAGTTCTAAGTAAAGGAAAAAAAAAAAAAAAAACCCACACAAAAAAAACTATTAACCCAGAGCTGGCGATGATGATGAAAGGTGTACATAATGTTCATGTTGGTGACTGTTGGGATCGCCCAGTAGCATCACTCGCTGTGCTTGGCTGTCGGGGAAAGAGGTTGCAGATCGTACCGATGACAAAAATGGATACTATACGGGAAAAAGAAAAAAAATCCCCCGCCCAAAAACGATACACTTTGTTTTCATCCCCCATGTTCAGCAGTAAGAGTTTGTTCCAGCCAATGGGACGGTTTAACGGTCATTCAACTGAAGACTACGCCGAAGAAGGACGCGTTTTGTTATTCTCACCAATATGTTGTCGTCGTCGTGATTTTGTTCCCCGTGTGCCGAGTTTGTTTGGCCGTCGGGCAGGTGGGCTTTCACGCTTTTTGACGTGAAAAAGCAGTTCATGCAACATTTGGTCAGAGAAATATTGCCTTTTTTTTTTTTTTTCATACATTTTTTTTGTTGTTGTTTTTGAATCTCCGTCAGTCAATATGCTGTAACATTTAGCATGGCTTCTCACCAGAATAGTGTAGCCCGAAGAAAACCATAACAACCTAAAGCTGTTCTTTCGCTACATCTTCACAGGGTGTGTTACTTTTTTTTTTTTTTTTCACCTACAATGAGGGCAATATTTTTGAACCAGTGTACGACTAAGTGGCTTTCCAATTGCTCATATAATCTTCACAGTTTTGCTGATTGGATAGACCGTTTAGATTGAAAGAATCTCCGCCCCTTCCGAGAAAAAACAAAACAAAACATATGCAACATAACCGCTGCACCGGCAGCCATCTTTGTGATGTATCATAGAGCGCGTGGTTGATCTTGCATCTCTTCTGTGGAGCCCACGCCACCCCCATGCCATGTGTCATTTGCCATCTTGCTCGTTGGCCACGGGGGTGCCACGGGAGGGGTTACTTAGGAATAGCAGCTGGTTAGTCACATTGCAACTAACTTGTGATCCTGTAGTAAAAAGATAAACATCAGTAAATACTGTATTTAATTGGTAACTTGAATACGTGTTTTTTTTTCTTTTTGTCTAAACCATACCAAATACTCCTGCAAATGAAAATATTCTGCCCACCGTATTATATTTAAATATTTTGCTCTTATTTTATAGAATTTATTTTGTTGTATTTCACTAAAAAATAGAATTTGATTTAAAAGGAACATTTTTGTCCTTTTGTTATTTTTAAAGAAGATATTGACTGTACAGAGTTCTAATCTGCGCCCTGTTTTTTGCCGACTTTTGTTTTGGCCATGGTGTGACGTTGAATTCTGGAGCTACAGTCGCGATGTGGACTTTCACTTTGTGAGGTTTTTTGTGCACAGAAATATAACAAAACATAAAAAAAAAACATTGCGCCCTTAGCAAATAAAGAAAATTGAATCTTGGTCTGCGTCATGTTTACTACTATATCAACGACATTCTTGGAATCCTCAAGAAGTATTTGAAGCCTGCCATTTAGTATTGGTAGTTTTGGCTTTGTGGACAGGTGCCCAATCTTTCTCCAAAAATCTTATCACTAGCAGATAGCCTGAAGTGCACTGAAGACATGTTTGACTGGACTTGAAAAGACAATGAAATCGCATCTGCAAATGACATGCTCCCTGAACCAGTGCAAACTTGGCACTCACTTGAAACAAAAGCGGGAAATACTTTGTGTGGTGATCTATTTAACTCTTTAAAGCAAGTGAGTGCTTGACTGTCTCAAGTTCAATATTTCTGGCAGATACCTGTAAATTACATTGTGGTTCTGTGCTACCCACAAATTACAATGTGGTTTTGTGCTACAAATCAACTAATAATCAGCAAAAATTAACCCTATCATAATCAAGCATTTATAATTAAAATGCCAAGCAGGTAACTGCTGCATGAGCAGGGAATTGTGGGTCTACAATGAAGATGCCTACCTCAAACTTATTTTGAAATATGAATATCTTATATTAACACCTTGTGAGCAAGTGACCAATGACTTGCCCACTCAGAAAAAAACATTCCTTAATGAACCCCTCCCAATTGATTCAACTGCTTCTTTTTGAGTGCTTGTAGTCAAATTCACTTTTCTGCATCATTACGCAGACTTCAAATATTTTTTTTAAATGCTGGGTGTCAAGTGTAAACCATTTTCAAGTGTTATAATTCTGACCAAGCACTCTTATGTAACTTTCATTTTTTTTTTTTCTCTTACAAAAAAAAATACAGCATATATTACTTATAACAAGGGTACTTGGAAAATTTGTAAAAGTTCCCACTTCCATAGATTAGGTTACAGGCCCAGGGATTTTTTGTCCCATGGCTATTTTGTAGTAGTCCCAGAGAAGTGAAAATGATCACCAAATTACCACAATACGTAATCAAGTGTAATCTATATTTCCACAGTACTGGATGGATTATTTACGAGAAATTGTAGAATGCAAGCTACCCTGCTGGGAGTCGTCCCGCACTGGCTTATTGCGTATGGAAAAATTGCTCCACTCCACTAGAATCTGTAGATGGATAGGTGTGTAATGAAGCGCCGGGATGCCATTTCATGTTATTGCGACCATTCGTATACCCACTGCCATTATTTGAAAAGCTGTTGGCCACATTGTCCCAACGGGAGCGAAAGGGTTAACTCAACAGGTCGTAATGTTTGTATACGATGTGTGAAAAACAACAAAACATTGCTTTGGAACAGTTTTTGTTTTATTTTGAGCAAACTCAGTTCTCCTTCTCCTGGACGGTCTTTGTTCCACGCAGCCTTCCAGTACGACGGGCAGCGATGAGACCGACCTTGCGACCGGCGGGCGCGTCCCTCCTGATGGTGGAGGGCTTGCCAATATGCTGATGGTTACCTCCGCCGAAGGGATGCTCAACAGGCTGCGCGTGCGGAAACGGATGATGAGCGCGCGTATCGGGCCGGCGGCCTCCGGCGCGAGAGCGCTTACGTTCATAGCCACGCCACGGACACGTGGCCAGCAGTTCCTCTTGGCCTTGTACTTGTGGTAGGCGCGACCAGCCTTCAGGATGGGCTTGTCAATACGACCTCCACCAGCAACGACACCTACGCGCACGCAAAACAATCCCATCAAACAAAAACGCGTAGATGGACGCGATCCTCGCGGACTGATCCTCACCGATGACGGCTCTGTTGGCCGAGGAGATGACCTTCTTGGATCCAGACGGCAGCTTGACTCTGGACTTCTTGGTCTCCAGGTTGTGCGAAATGACAGTGGCGTAGTTTCCAGAGGCGCGCGCCAACTTGCCCCTGTCACCAGGCTTCTCCTCCAAGCAGCAGATGATGGTGCCTTCAGGCATGGTGCCCACGGGAAGGACGTTGCCGATGTTCAGCTGGGCTGCAAAGTGCAACACAAAGGCTCACTGCTCCTCTTTTAGAAAAGGGGTGTCCTCACTGATTTTACCATTGGTTGCGCATAAGATGAAGTAACAAAGAATTTACTAAATTAAACCCATCCGACAACTGTAATCAGACCCGAAGTCATGTAAGAATTCTGCAACCTGTTCCAAACACCTCTTTGCACATTGTCAAGTTATGAAAATGTTCCCCTTACCCTTCTTGCCGCAGTATATGAATTGTCCCGTGTGGATGCCCTCGGCAGCGATGAAGAGCTCTGTCCTCTTCTTGAAGCGGTACGGGTCACGGAAAGCCACTTTGGCCAGCGGGGCTCCACGGCCGGGATCGTGGATGATATCCTGAGAGGGGGCAGGAATGTCACCTCAAAATTCCCTCACAAGGAGAAAAAAAAAAAAAAAAAAAAAAAACTAATTCCCGGACGTACCTTGACGATTCCCTTAATATAGCCATGGCGTTCGGCGAAGTCAATATGGCGGAGTTTAGCGGCACCTTTTCTGTGCTTGACATGGGCTTTAAACACGGAGCCCGCGCCTTTCCTCTGTCCCCTGATCACACGTCCCATTGTGAACTGCAAAGCCGTTCAACACAAAAACATACACGCGATCAGTGGAAACACGACTCGTAATGGTGTTACTCAACTAGTGCTAGCTGCCGGTCTTTATACACACACCGCTTGAATACACACCGCTATAATAGAAATGCTTCAACAAACACCTGAGATCAAAACGATGTGAGAATTATTCAGTTATGTATGTAATAATTATGCATTATTCAGTTAACGTACGTATCAGTTGAAACGGTGTCTAGCAACCTAGCTTGCTCACACTCCCAACAACGCTATATCGCCACTAGGCCACACAAATCCCTTGAAATCAACAATTTTCAAGGTTATATTTCCCAAATAATGGGTATATCCCCCGTGCTAAGATGCTCGGCATCTTTCTAAATATTCATTTATAGTGGATGACAGAATTGCATTTTAGTTTCGAGCAGATTAGAAAACTACGGTAATCTAGAAGTTGTCGTACCTAAACTCCGTTGTCGGAAAGAGGAAGTTGCAGGCGAGAGCCAAGGTTTTCTTCCGGGGGAATTCACGATAGGCTTATGGGAAATGTAGGCATATTGCGCTGTCGCCACCAAGTGTTTTTTGTTTGTTTGTTTTGTTTTGTTTTTGTTTTTTTTATGGGCCGGAATATGTGCGACGAGGGAACTCGAACTCAGGAAAGGGTGTTGTTATAATTTAAGGAATACTTGTCATTTTAAAAAGTGAAAATGAAAACAAAAAAGAACCAAATGTATGTATCTGTTAAAGGTGTCAATTTATGGAGCAGTTATGAAGTAGAATTTAAACAATATAAATCTATGGCCGTGTTCAGAAAAAAAAAGACGTATTAGAAAAATACAAAAGATATATCGAGAGAGTAAGATAGTATATAAACATTCAAAACTTACATGTGAAAAATAAGAATATATATATATATATATATATATATATATATATATATATATATATATATATATATATATATATATATATATATATATATATGTGACTGTATATATGAATTACATTATGAGTTTATCAATATTAATGAAGAAATCTAATAAAAGGAGTGTGACTTGTGTTGTCTTGTGTGATTTGAAACAATATGTATATTAACAACATCCAAGGAAATAGAATACAGCAGTAGGACTAGATAAATTTGATACCTCTTCCTATTTCCTTTTGAACCGATAAACATCACTGAACTGCAGTATATACTGACAACTTCTATTACTTGCTTCTTTTTTTTGTTTTGTTCTCAAATTTGGAAATGTGCTTTTTGTCCATCAATCTATCCATTTTCTATAACCGATTATCCTCATAAGGGTCGCAGGCTTGCTGGTGCCCTTCCCAGGTGGCTTTGCGCAGTAGGCGGGAACACCCTGAAGTGGTTGCCAGCCAATCGAAGGGCACATAGAGACGAACAAGCATTCACGCACCCTGTCACACCTAAGGACAATTTAGTACGTCCAATCCGCCTGCCATGAATGTTTTTGGAGTGTGGTAAGAAAGATTTGGCACTGGCCTTGTCTGGGCTTGGTGTTCAGGGTAAGGAAGGAGATATGAAGCGCAAAATGAGGAGAAACCAGATGGGTGCAACTTGGGTTACTCCGGCGACAGACTCATAGGAACTTTTATAAGTGGATGGAACTCCAGGGGGTTCTCGAGATTTTCAATAAAAAAAACAAACATGCAAAATCCTTTGAAAATAATTGTTGAGTTGTTGAGAGAACACATTATTTTTGGTGGACCAATACAAATGATGTTTGAAGGGTTCTAAAGTTTAATAAATAAAACATTGATGGTATGTTTTTAATCTCTCTCTTTTTTTTAAACCCCAAAAATGCTTAGCACTGGTTAAAAAGTACTTGAATGAAAACATATTTCACAGGGGTAAAAAAAAGTTGAAAACCACTGCTCTAGATAGCAAACATGTGACATTAAAGACATTTGCTTGCTGCGCCAGGTGCAACCTCTTGTTGACTGTGAGACGTCTGACACATACTTAGCGAGCATATTAGCAGATCATGATGCGGTCCCCAGAAGGATGTGAGACTCAGACCTGCCGCAAGACTCCCTACCACACACAAATTCTCTGCAAGATGAGCCAAGCAACAGAGGCTCTTGCCAAATTTGAAACTCTGTAGCTTTTATTACCAATATAAAGTCATTCTAATTTAACTGTTATCAAGAGGAATCAAATACCGTTTAACACCCTTTAATTAAGATCCATTTGCGAAGAGTATTTATTACATGTTTACATTGCAACACGCGACTGTCACAGCTGACAACAGTACATTTTGTTCCGGAAATAAAAGATAAATGTGAAATTGGACAATAACAGCATACCATAGGACAACTTAAAATGATGTCTGCTTTAGAAAACTGGTTTATTTAACAGAAATAGACAACTTGTGACAATGCGCAGTATGTCTGTTTTGACTTAATATGACATTCACAAATAGTTCTTGAAACAGCTAACAGTTTGGGTATGTATCTCTATCGTCAATTTGCACTGGCTTTTGCAGTTGAACATGGGCAATTTCATATACTAGTTTTTGATTCTGAACATTCCTTTCATATTCCTTTTATGGCAAAACTAGATAATCAATTCTTACTTTGAGTAAAAGTTGTTAGAATTCTAAAAAAAAATGCTGATGAAACTAGGCTGCATTCACCGTCTAACCCACATCTAGTTACATTTACTCTTGACCGACCTTCAAGAAAGACAATAAGACTCAGAGAATCACCTTTGAAGCTTACCAACTCAATGAAGACACACAAGAGACTTTAACTAGATGTTGTATTTTTTAAAAATCAAAAAATAAAAGATACAAATTAATTAAAGGGCAAGTCGGGTCAAAAAAGTCCTCCAAACAAATATGTTATAAATGTCCCCACTAATCTAAACACAGGATTTTGATTAATACTGTATCTGTGCTTTATGAATTAAGCATCAAAATCCACCAGTCAGGAGCCATCTCAGGGGCCAGCTACTTTGTTACTTTCTGTCGACCATAAATGACATCACAGTTTCTCAGGCTCAGCTAACAACGAATCACAGCTCACCTGTTTTCTGAAATTTTGTCACGTGACATTCACAAGCTGAGCAATGATTGGTCATTATTAATGACCTTGTTCAGGGCTCAAGTAATGAATCTGACACCTATTCTGAGCCCTGAGAAAGAGTGATGTTTTAAGTTGACATCAAATGACAAAAATAAGAGATGCTTGGTTCCCTTCACTATATGTGCCATTTTTAAACACGTGGGGCTGTGTAGAACATAGTCTTGTTCAAAAAAATTTTGGGGTTGACTCCCACTGTAAATGCATATATATCAGTGGTGGACCGGCCGAGCCAGCAAGGTCTTCTCTGCTAGACTAAAATAACCTGATATTATCATAATTACAATAAGCTATACTAATTATAATAACTATAATAAAAGTCCATTTCATTATACATTTATTTTTACTAAATATATATATATATATATATCTTATATATAAAATTATTGTTCATATTCTGTTCTTTTCATGTCATTTTATATCCTTTTGGTTACGCTCCTTGCAGTGCTGCAGTTTTATTTAAAATTTTTAGCCAATTAGAATTCAGCTAACTTGTGTCGCTATCCTGTGTGAAATCTGCCTTTTCCCGAAGCCAGGGCAATTGCATCAACACAGCGCGGGCTTCTGCGCAAGCGCAGATGGCTATGTCAGTGGCCCTAATGCTTAATAGACAGCTGTAATAGTCAATCGAGCCATAAGTTTGCCATCTAGAGGCCTCACGTTGAAATCAGCGTGACTGGATGCTCACTGCACGAAGGCGGTGCTACGTTGATCCACCATGTTTAGCGTTGGTAGTAGTTAAATAAAGTTATTGAAAAAAGAAAAGAAAAAACATGTTGCTCAACTGTAAGCTAACGGCAGCCATGACGCATAGCGTACATCAAAGCCAAACCCACAGACATTTTTCAGAAAATTCAAATCTACTCGCTTTTTTTTTAACCCACAATGGCTGAAGAAGAACAAAACAGAAATTGGGCCAACGTGACTTTTAGCATTGGCATCCATGTCAATACAAAAGGATTTTTTATTAGAAATGAAACACAGAAACTCTTTAAGCAAGTCATTAAAGTGTTTTTGAGGTAAGAAAGAAGAATGGATTTTGTGCTGGAAGAAGTGGGAGACACGCGTTTTGGTGAGTCGAGCATTTGATTCGTTTTTAATATGTTTTCGTCATTTTGTTTCATTCATATTCATTTGTATTTTAGCGAACAATCTTGTTTTAAGCTTGCCTGGTTTTGGTGTCATGTTCTGTCTGGATTTTCCCTGTTGTGGCTTCATTTTGTGGAGTTTGACTTATTTTGCTTTTGGGTTCATGTTGTTTTTCCCTGGTGTCTGTCGTTAGTGTAATTTGTGTCACCTGTCATGAGCGTGTTCCAGCTCTAGTGTAGCTCTAGTGTTTCTAGTTTCGCCCAGCTTCTGCTAGTGATGAATGGTTTTATTGAGCCCATCTCATCCTGCCTCCCTGCATTTTGGATCTACCTTCCCACATCCAACATGACACTTGGTGGATTTCATAAAACTTTATGGACAAATCATTTAAAATTATTATTAATTGTTTTAAGTATCACGTGTAAAGATAAGTTACATAACACAAATTTCTGTTGAGTTCAACAACATATTTATATGATAAATGTGTCAAATAAATGTCAATAAATGTCAATCAGTCCTGTATTATCCAGCAGATGCTACTGGAGTACAAACCTCAATACAGCCTAACTTTAAGATTATTTTCCTCGACTGTTAAGCAATTATGATCTTAAAATGGTATCACGTATGTACCGTTAATGTTCAAACCAACAATTGATCAAAATACAAAATGTTTTTTTTTCCATAGACGTCCTACGTACATAGCAGTATTCTGCCTCACACACCCACATTGAAAATGCAGCCCAACCACTCAATAACTTTTGGCAAGTGTGATGAGCTTTCCGGCCTTCTAGTGTAACTTGACTGCATGACTTTCAATTAATAACTTGTTCAAGTTCTGGTTATGTTCACCCATAAGTCCCTGTGCTCGATCATTTTTCTTGTTACATGCTGTGCATGAAATGAAGCTTTGGATAATGAATACTGTACTATACGTTTTTTTTTAAATCAGACTGTCACGTAAAATTAAGGATGGGCTTTTTTTGGTGAAAATTCAAGATGAATCCAAAATACACCATAATCCGTTCGTCCCTCTGTCCATCCTTATTTTCACATGCAGGATAGGGCTGTGGGTGCAAGTACACAGGGAAGCCACTTTGTCTAACTCTTTTAGGCAGATGCTTAAATATTCCCCTGGCTAACCAGGTCATCCCTGGGACCTCCTCGCAGTGGGATGTGCCCACCAGGGAGGCATCCAGGAGAAAGCCAAACATGATGCCTTATATTCCATTGGTTTTACTTGTTCTCAGAATTTAAATAGTGGGCATTCAGAAGCTAAAAGTGACCTTTGCCATGATTATCTGTGCATTATCCTAACAACATATGGCCTACCACTGCCTTTGACGGGACTCAGCAAAAACATTGGTATATAGTATGCAAGAGTTGTGTGTGCGAGCGTGGTGGTGGTGGCGATGGTGGTGGTGGTGGTGGTGGTGGTGGGGGGGGGGGGGTTCTTTTGATTATACAAGTGCTTTACGCTTAGTCGACCTAAAGGACATTGGGGGCAAATGACAGTCGGTCACAGATGGCTCTTTGTGATGAGCTGGTGCCTTGATCAACATCCGCTGTATGAGCTTGTTCCAGATTCTTGGCAAGTGATGTTAAAGGGACAATGTGTAAGATTTAGACAGTTTTTCATTACGGACAGAAGGATGTGCTGCATTTACCATTGTCCGTAGCTATAACAGACATGGTAGCCTCCGGAGGAGTGCCACCCCCCATGAAATATCATTTCATGATAACTAGACCAACGATTATATCTAAAACATATTGTTGGTCATTAAGAACACAAATATTTGCAAGTTTTTGAAAAATATTATCATTTAATTAATTCCCTTTGAATGAAAAACGTTCTAAATCTTACACATTGTCCCTTTAAACAATATAGTATCCTATTCATTCGGTTTGTCCTTGGAACAATTTAAATCAGTGAGTAACAATCCTTTATTTTTATTATTTCTTTAACATGTTAAGCCATTTGTTTAAAGTCGACCTGAAAACTTTACATATTTGTTGATAAGATGTCCAATAAAAATACAGATGAATTTTTTTTTCTAATGCAACAGTTAGTGTTTCGTATTAACTGTGAGCTCATGTTAATACAAATTATACAGTATTTGTGATTAGCATTTTTGCCATAACTTTGGAGGCCAGGTTTGACAAAAATATTTTTTTTTGTTCATTTTTTGCGTAATCAAGGTTTATAGATTGTGGAATTGTTTGCATTTTTAAATAAGATCTGTTTTTTTCCATGACTCAGAAATGACACCGATTACATTACGGTATTCAATTTGATCGCATTACACAACGCTGTACTTCCGCCGATGAGACACAAGAAGGGTATCGCGATATTTCCGACCCCGCTCTACTGTCAATACTGATGATATCTCGCGTTACCTGGAGATCCAGCGTCTCATTCCAGCACGGTCAACCCCGCCGACAGCAGCAACAGCGGCCGCTTCTTTTCGAAACTTAAGTTTAAGATTAACATAAGTGCCGGCGTTTTATTTATTTTTAAGTGGACGTCTTTGTCTCGTCAGCTCTTTAAACCTGTTTTGTTCTCGTTTTGTCTAAACAGAAGAGGAAACAAACTTGCTGTCTAGCCCGGTCGCGCTAACAAAGAAAAAAAAACCTTTCTCCTCAGAAAATAATCCCCATCTACTCTCTAGTTATGAGTCATGTGGTCGTTGATAATCCACACGGTCTAGATCAGCAGGTGAGTCTTTTTTCCGTTGTTTACTTCCGACTTTTTGTGTTAAAATGTCGCGGTTTGCCGTCAAGCGCGTCTGGTGTCGAGCCGCGATGTTAGCTCGAGTTAGCGCTAACATGACTAGCAAAATGGAGGCGACGATTTCGCTTCTTAGGGAAGATTGCGATGGCGGATGCCTCCTAACAATCCGCCCAAGTTACTTCTTCTCACGACTGCTACTTTTTAACTGACTAGGTTGGCTGGCTATTCTTAAACATTTTTTTTCTCACGATGTCAAGTGTTCACATTCCGTCTATCGTCAATTAAAATCGTTTACCGGCCGGTTTAGCAGGTTGGCTACTATTGGGCCTTCTCAACCTGAAACGTGGCGCAGAAAAAAATGAACCGTTGGCAGCGGGTTTAGAAGGCACGCATACTAGCCAGACTTAAGATACTAACAATCGCGATTGGCGCGTTAATAGTGTCGACAGTAAATTCCGAAAGACTTGTCGCAGTTTTTTTAATTTGTTCGGAGCATTTCCTGGTTTGATGGATGTCCCCTAATACCCCTGGACGAGTATCCTATAGCTACGTCTCTGTCGCATCATGAATTAAATAATTGAACATTGTGTCTTCTGTTCTGCCCACAACGTTACAAAGGGTTTGTTTCAACACAACGCTTCGTTAAAATTTCATATTTGTGTCTTTTTCTTTGTAGCTTGCTGCCCTAGACTTGAACTCTGTTGAGGGACAAGGCGGAGGAACTGGCAGTAAGTATTTGTTTAATCTTGAATGGATTTTTTTCTGTCTTTTATTGAAGTGCGCCTGAGCTGCAGTGATTTTTCACATTTGAAGAATGTGACTTGTGTGGTATGCAGGGATCCCACCATGACTAAATTTGTATAGTAGTTCTCGATTGATCACTTTAAAGGGATAGTGTGTAAAATATAGAGCGTTTTTCAGTACGGACAGCAGGAGGTGCTAGGTGTTGCATTTACCATTGTTCGTAGCTATCACTAACATGGCTGAAGTGCCACCCCCCAGGTAATATAATTTAATGATAACCAAACCTGTGATAATATTTAAAACATACTCTTTGTCATTAAGAACACACTCATTTGCAAGTTTTTGAAATTTACAATCATTTATTCTTTTTTTAATGAATCTTACACACTGTCCCTTTAAACAATATAGTTTGTCAATATGGTTTGTCCAAAGAACATTTTAAATTATTGAGAAAAATCCTTTATTTCTATTGTTTGTTTTACACGAAAAGCCATTTATTTGGAAGTTGAACGTATTGAACACATTGCACAAGTTGTGCAATAAAAATACAGATGATTTCTTTTTAATGCAACAGCTAGTTATTAGAATTTTGTCATTCCTGTGAAGTGCTCTTTAACCGTTACTGACCAAACTTTTTAGACTGAAATGTTTACTTTCCTGTCTGCAGGACGTTACATTCCACCTCATTTGAGGAACAAAGATGGTCCCAAATCTGGTGAGTTTTCAATGTAGCCTTCAGGAACACCATCATCACCTTTTTTGTTTTCCTTGTTTTCAAGTTCCCAAGATTGTTGTGAAGGGAACCAAGCAAAGGAAAACGGAATGAAGCGTATAGTCAATCTTTTTCAACAAATTTCATTGGGTCTACTTTAACGACTGAGAGTACAGTAAAATAATTTTTTTTTACAGTACACAGCGTGAAAGTGTATCACATCATTCAATTTTGAGGATAGTTGTATTTATGAACTACAAAATCGAGTTGACATAAAAGTTATGCCCTCTACTGCCCATTCTGATTACATTCAATATTTGTGCCAAACATGCTCATTTGTTTAGTTTACTTTCCCCGGCTGCAATGTCAGCCTTTGACACATAGTGTGCGAGGAAAAATCGATTTGCAATATTTTACACTTGAATAGATCCTTGAAATCATCTTGTGTAACACGCTTGACAATTTCTTCGTTTCTTTTTTTCCCCTTACTGTGTTCTTATTCCACAGCAGGAAATGCTTATTCCGCTGCTAGACAGTGCGGTTATTCAGTGGCACCAGTAAATCTCTGTAAGTCCCTTCTCTGCTTTTGCTGAGGGCAAATCTGCATTTCCACGTGCATGAATTAGCCATAGCAAAGTCAGTGTGAAGGGGCGGGACAAGGTTAGACTAAGATGGGTACCCCACTTCTATTTCAACCATGGGTTCAACAAATGCGCTGTGCTGCTTGGATGCTTGAAGGCTACAGTTCATCATGACTAGGCAATAATGCATTTATGTAATGTGTAGATGGTTACCCCCCCCCCCCCCCCCCCCCCCCTAAAAAAAAAAAAATCTGTACAGTGGAACATACTGAAACCATATAGTATGAAAGCACACCCTAACCCGCCCACCCCTGATCAATACCGTGGTACCTCCGAATTGGAACACACTTAAACCATGTATTGAATGAATGAATTAAACCAAAACCATTGAAACCCATATGGGTAGGCTCTAGTCACATATATAATTAAACAAAAATACCAATAATCATTGTTAATATCTACTCTGTGAATGGTTTTTAATACTTATTTAAATTTGTAATTCATAAATTCTAATTACATATCATGCATATTTAACCATGGTATACAGTATTAATGTAAAACTACACACCATTTCAAGAATACACTAGTCTCCATGGGATTCAAAACCACACATGGTCATTTTCATGGCAATCATGCATTAAGCGCTCGGCAAACCAGAATTTGCATTTAGGAGCTTTGTGAAAGTGTGGATGAATCTAACAGCTATTGTTATTTCTTATGTTTAAATTATTCCTGTTCAAAACTAAATAAAGCTCTTGGCCAGTTCAACTGTTGACATTGGTCAACTTGTTAATTGTGTTTACATTAACCCTTTAATGGGATACAGAGGCTAAACGGGCAAGCGCGGCCTTTATTAGGCACACGCTTTTCTATTTTTAAGTCCTTAACAGGCAAGAATTTTCAGGATTTTAAAGAAATTTAGGCGCACGTTAGAATTTAAGCAGTGGCTGTTCAAGACTCTTTCGGACGTTTTGCCTGTTCAGTCTATCAGCTGAAAACGACCGCCGTGCCTAGTAAAGGGCTAAAATCTTGTGTATGAAATTGATAATAGTTTGATGTTCTGAGCAACCAGACTCAATCTTAAACTATCATTTGGTTGGCTGCAATTTCCTGCATCAGTCACAGTTGCTTACCTTCCTCAATACTTATCTTCCGTGTCAATCAATACTGAAAAAATACCAAAGCTTGTTGCCTTGGGAGCATTTTCCCTGAAAATTTGGTTGAACTCCGAGTCATGCCGCTGTACCATCAAGACCATTTGTCACTTGCGGTGTTTCACAAGTTCCCAAAGAAATAACTCTGCATCAGGATGGGATGACCCAGAAATTGGTAACTATTAGTACTGAGTCAAGGCCTCACCCGCTCATTTTGCGTGAGTCGGTCACTCCACGTGAGTCTTTTTATAGCCTCCTTCCCTACATTTGCTCAGGTTACCCAAGACTGGCCTCTCAAGAGGTTGCCCTTTACCATGCCTGCAGCGGGGGCTGGCGAAATACATGTGGTACGCCCTGGCATGCCCTCTTGACTCTACAGTGGGTGTTTTTTGCCAAAAACCACAGAAGCATGGTGCTGGTGCCTTTCGATAAATTATTGCACTGCATCACTTGTGGCTTTTTTTTTTAAACTAATACAACAAAAAGCCCCCAGGGGTCACCAACTCCAGTCCTCGGGGGTACCTATTTACCATGTTTCTGATGCAATCCCCCTCTGATCCACCTGATTTAAATAATCAGGATAAATATCCAGCTTTTGTCGAGCCCCCTGGTGGGCTGATCTTTTGAATCTGATGCATTGGTGGAGGTTGCACCATAAACATGCTGGACAGGTGCTCTCAAGTACAGGAGTTGGTGTCCCCTGCTTTAGACATTGTTTGGGCTCATTTTTCATTACAATCAAGATTTAGACAAAGATTGCTGTCATCACACGTAACTTTCGCTATGCCATACTCTGCTTTTAATAATTCTTATCGTGGCTTGACAAATTAAAAGAACATTGACTTACAGCTTTTATTGGATTTTGTGCTGAATTAAACTTTAATCTTGGTCCATTTTAGTTCTGGTTTAACTTAATTTAAAAGTTTGAACACAAGCATGTGTATTGTTTCTATTTATTATATATTGCATTATAATTAATCATGTGATGGGAGTTAGCCTCACTTCAAGGTTGTTGTTATTTCTGATCAGTTAAATTTCCTTGACGAGAAGTTATGCCTCTACCTTCCCAAAACTGTTGCGCCTTGGCTGTTGGCACAGAAATGTTACTATCAATTTGCAAGTTGGGGGGGAACATTTGGAAAAACGAGGGCTGTACTTCAGATATCAAGTGAAATTATTAATGTTAGCATCTACTGGTTAAAATGTGTTTGCACTGGATTTGTGATTGTGTTACTTGTGCAATATCCATCCAGTTTTCTATAGCTGCTTATCCTCATTAGCGTGGCAGGAGTATCTGGTGCCGAAAAAGTAATCTAATAATACCATTGTGTAATTAAAAAATGTGCAAGGAGTTGGCTCTTTTTATATGGCCGTGAACATGACTTGTCAATTGAGGTTCCACGGTATACAGTTTTTTGGCGTTACTTATCAGAATGTCTGAGAACAAAGCAAAAAAGGTGAAAAAAACGTGAATAGTAGACTGCATAGTAAGATGAAATACTCTTAATTACTGTTCTGCATAATTGTACCGTGCACTCAAACAAACAATTTGCATACCACGTCGTGTTTTGTGGGACTTTTCATCGACTCAAGTTTGCTGTTGGTAAAGCGTATGGTAGGATCCGCAATAAAAATGCAAATGTGTCTTCAGGAATTTGTTTGATCCACTGACTATGGCAGCTTGCTTACACCCTGCTGTAAAGATCAAGTGTCCAAATGGCTTTCTGGTGCAGCAGTATTTGGGCACATGTTTTGTGTCTGTGTAAACATGTGTGAGAAACAAGTGACTGCAGTCAGCAGAAGCAGTTGGGTGGAAGTCTTTGCAATCATTTCACTTGCTTGGTTGAAGGATTACAGCTGCTCTTGATGTTACCACTGTTCCGGAAATATTCATTTGGGGGCATGATTCAACTAATGATTTTCCCTAATCAAGTTTTAATCCAGTATTCCCTATGTACAGTAGTATTTACAAACATAGCAGATAATTACATGATATAATGTGTATTGTCTATACTATATACTGTACATTGTATTGTCAATAATGCAACACAAAAGAGGCTATGTGTGGGTGGCGGGTCTTTTGTGAGATTTATTAAAAGTATAATATAGCAAGAAATGACTTAAGATCATGATTTCAACCCTAAAACAAATCCTTCAACCCTATTTAGATGTTTGCACTGCATCGACTGTGCATACACGTTTGTATGTTTTGGGCTGTTTTGGTGTGTGAAAATTTGCAGTGCTTCCACTTAGTAAACAATCTGAGATAGCCCTGACTTCAGATTCTATCATTGGTGTGAGTTAATACATTTTGTTACAAATTGAATAATGCAACTTGCGTGTCATTTTGTGCTGCCCAGCAACGCATATTCCCCCCCCCCCCCCCCCCCCCTTATCACATACACATAGAATCTGTTTGACGACTGTGCTGCGCCCTAAATGCCTTGTGAAAAGATTGTACTCTGTGCTCATTTTATATCTGAAAACTGTTTGGTCCCCGGGACTCACAATACTAAAAACTATAGGCCCCGACAAATGTTTGACTCACAAAATTTGCGCGGTAAAAAGGTCAAATTAAGTCCAAGGTTCCATGTACATTTACAAGTTATGAGCACCAACAGATAAAGGAATGTCAAAGTAAATATATGTATATGGCCCACAACTTGATAGGAAAAATGTTTTTCCTCCTGAAGGTAGAGGTTTTGAGAAGCACTGGACCATCCAGAGCAGGAGTGTCAAACTTCTTTAAGCTTGCTAAGAGGGCCAGACCAACAAAATCATGGTATACATTCATATAACTTTAAAACAAAAACTTCAAATGTATTATTCATTTTTAATACTGTCCAAAATAAAGCAAGTACAGCATCACTATCAATCATAAAACATTTCAAGCTTTTCATTTATTAAAAAAATTCGGCTCATTTTTGTACTTCACTAAATTATCTCGTGGGCTAGTTTGAATTCTGTTTGCGGGACAAAATGTGGACCGTATGTTTGCCGTCAACTAACATACGCTCAATGATGGGTTCTCAAAATTATCTTTGCACTTTGCAGCCAACCGACCACAAGCAACATTGTGTTTCATGCAGCTACAGATGAAAAAAAAAAAGATTATTTAGCCATGTGTGGATTGTTAGTGTAGAATTAATGCAGAAGCATTGAATTACTATAGTAATGCAAATACCCCCGACAGCTCGTACAGCAATTGGATATGGTTGTCTTGACACAAAGAATAACGTTAGCTAACTTACCGTGAACTTAAGACACTTACTGTGTGTTGCCTAGGTTCGTTTACCTCCCTCATTCCTCGCTGCTGCGGGTGAATAACTTGCTGATATCCATCTCAAATTTACACTCATTAAAGTCGACAAAATGATAAACTTGACTAAAAATGATGAACAAAAAGAGAAACGTAGACTTTTTGCGATCTTCCACTTGACGTGGCACGTGACAATTAGCATATTAATTGGCCATGTGTACAATTTTTATGTTGAGTGAATACAGTATCAATGAATTACTATACTAAGTAGTATGCAGCATGTGCTCTCTGAAGTAAATGTGTTTTTATTGATGACATTTTTACTGAAGTAGCATATGCTCTAGCTACTGCAGCAGTTACGACACTAGCATGTGCCCCAGTGAAATGTGTCCGGCAACACGTCTGCTTGTAAAGGAAGTCTGGCTATGCTTCAAAATAAAACATAGAATATCAAGTAGAGCAGGGGTGTCCAAACTTTTTGCAAAGTGGGCCAGATTTGGTGTGTTAAAAATGTAGGGGGCCAACCTTGGCAGGCGTCCTTTACATATAACAGCAATTAATTTAAATACATTTCAGCGAGCGGTTCTGTGTTAAACATTTGCTTTTTTATTTTAATTTCAGGTATCTTAAGCATGTGTTTTGGTTCATTTGAAACATGCATAACAAAAATGAATTGACATTAAATATTGAAATTGAATATTCACTTCACTTTTTTAACACTAACTTTTTTGTAACAGTTGAACAGAAGTAATTGTACTCTTAGGTGCAGATTACATTTGAAACATAAAAAATATCTCACCATGGCAGTTTAATATTTAGAGTTTTTAAACACAATAACAGAAAAATGAACAAGTAACCATCATAAGTGCGGGGCTCACTTAAAATATGAATTTCGTAACTATAAATGTTGATTGGATTTTTAAATGGTTATTATTCTGGAGTGAAAACCAAAAAAAAAAAATTTTCAGATTTAGCGTAAATGAAAAATGACTGGTCCGCATGAGTGTGATGGGTGAAGCTGAGATCTGGAGTGCAAGACAAAGGCCAGGTGTGGCTCTATGGCAGTAGTATGGATGCGCAAGATGTCTTGTAAGTGAGAGTTCGATAGCCGTGTCCTCACACGGTTCTTATTTGAGTTCACCGAGTTAACCGAGAATGTCTTCTCACAAAAATAAGTCGACCCGAACATTTTCTTACCAAATGCTCGAATCTCTCGGAAACTTGTCTTTATCCAGCTTTCAGTAAAAGTTGGCGACATAAAGCTGCTGGTGCTGACCGCACCTCACTGCGTCACACTGCAGCTCAACTTTCCTCCTTTTGTTGATTGTCGCCATTTTCGAAAATTAGGGGCTCATACAGTCAATTACTCACACACACACACACACACACATCGGATGATGAAGTTGTCAAAAATGTTTGTTGAACGTCAAGTTTTGTTGAATAGAGTAGATGGATGATGATTTATATTTTGATACCAAAAAATTAAACGTCCAAGGGACACACGTTCATTTAAAAGTATGTGTCCCCCATCAAAAATTATGCGCCTGAGATGCGTGGGTGAGGGCAAATGAGAGCACTGTGTGCTGCTCTGATACGACTTCTGATTAGGGGGTAACGGCAAGTTGACGTTATCCCTTCAACATCTGTGCTGTTTAAACAAAATCAAGGAAAGGAGGCAATTATGCATTCATTAGAGTTTATGTTCAGAATAAATGGGGACGTAAGAAACATGGTAGATTTTTATGATTTCTGTCGATATTTGCATCTGTAGACGGGTCACTTTTTTCCCTGCTTGATTTAAACTATGTAAATTCCACAAGTTTTCTTTAATTCCTGCCATCCTTCAATAATTTAATATTTAATTAGAAATGGGCTCATTGTTAGTTTTTATTTATTTATTTATTGCAAATTTAAAGTAGTGGGCAACGTGCATGTAGGTTATTTTTTGCTGACTGATGCATTTTGTTTTGTAAATTCCTTTTAAGATTCGTCTGGATGGGATGGTGGTCGCAGCAACGGATTTGTAAACGGCTACCACGACAATCGCTCAAACGGGGGTTTTGGAGGTCGTGGACCCCCTCGTCATGATAGAGGTGGGTGTGGCTCATGTTAATTAGTCATTGCTACAGTAGTGGTGGGGAAACCCTGTCTTGGTTTAGAACATGGCTCCCTGTAGTCACATATGTAGGCCATTAGGTACTATTACTGATTAATAGATAAATTAAAATTTAAGCCAAAGCTATTTAGGGATACTTGAGCAATAATTGGGTACCTCCAGCTAAACTGAAATCCCTGAACAAGGATACTGATAGGGGTTTTTTATTTTTATTTTTTTTTTATTATTTTTTTTTTTGCTCCCTTCTAGGATTTGGTGGTTATGAGAACAAGGATGGCAACTGGGGTGGGCAGTCCAGAGACAACGCCTTCAACAGCTTTGGAGGACGAAACGACAGGTCCAAGTCTGCCTTCTTTAATGATCGTGGAGCAGGCTCAAGGGGAAGGTGAGATCCTAGTTTTAATTACATTCATTAAAATTTATTCTACTCCTTAAATCTCTTCTGGCCTAAGTAGAACCAGGCAACCTCACCGGTGCAATCAGTCATTAAAATGTCACGGGAAACGGAAACGAACCAAACAAACAAAGGAAAAAAAATGTGCATTTCACTTTACAAAAGCCTGACTGCATGTTACATTTCATTAACTTTTTACTGTTTGTGAATTTACTATGAGTTATTCAAAGAATAATTTCTAGTTGTAATTTGTAGTAAACCAATACTATATTATAATGAATGCTTTATTTTTTTTGAAAACCTTAAAACACAAATGCAGCAGTTAAAGCATGCTACAATTGTCTGATGGATGGGCTAAACTAGTGTTTTTATTCTTTAGGGTGGAAAAAAAATCATACATGACAGACAACTGCATTTGAAGGGCAAGAAAATGTAATCACCTGAGCAGTCTACTGTATATAACTATATACGAATGTACGTGTGCTGCAGTTGTGTATGCAGTAAACTAAATGTTAGCTGAGAATATGCATTTGTGTTGAATAGGCATGGGTTGATAACCATGTCGAAATGCATCAAACAGTTGCGTTTCTAAGCCAATTAATACACAGAAATTAGATTGGACGAAGGTTTACCACTTGAAATCAAGTGATGTTTAACACGCCATCAGTCCCTTTTTGGAACTTCCGAGATGTCTGTTTAAACGACACATCATAAAGGCAAACGTACGTGCTCAGTTTTGACCATAAGCACAAATTTATGCCCAAGCTGGTGAAATAAATTTGCCTTTAGGTGCAATTTGAAGGGTCACATGTGATAAGCATTCAAAGTTATTTTGAAACAATATCATTTTATAAGATTTTTCTATAAATCTAGTGTGCCTCCCAGTGGACATTCATGGTAACACGTTACAGTGTAGCTTTCCTGTAATAGGGTACTGGGAACAATTAAAAAACATTCAGTTCAGTTATTTATTTATTTATTTGTTCGTTCATTTAATTATCTGTACTAACATTATTCATATTTCTGAATGCACCAAATATTTTATATTTATTTTAAAAGTAAAATTGTGTTCAATGGGGAAAAAGCTATAATTTTAATACTGTGATATCTTTGCTCATGGTTATCATACCGTCAGAATCTCATATCAGACCACGCCATACTATGACTCATTGCTTATTATTCTTTACACTTAAATATACTTAGCTGATTCTCACTTTTGGTCTGGAGCTGCAGTAGAGAGGGGCTGTGTAGGCACAGCAAAGAGGGGCCGTGCAGGCACGCATGGTCTTCCATCGTGTGTTCTTCTTTCACCCAGATAACTAGGAATCAAAATTTAACACCGACGTTTTAATATATAAACAATTACGGACGAACAGGAATTATAGTCAGGGTTCAACTTGATTTATGGTGATTGGTGCCTAACCTTATCCTAAACATTTTGCCCATCCCTATTTAGGTACGAACGTGGTGGCTTTTCTGGTGGTGGAAACAGCCGTTGGACGGAGGAATCCAGAGACGAGGATTGGTCCAAGCCTACTGCTCCCAATGAGCGTCTAGAACAGTAAGCTACACAAATGTAACTTTAAACAGCCTGCCCGTTAAGATGGATCTGTGCTCATCTTCCACATGAACTTAATCTCATCCTCTAGTGAGCTCTTCTCCGGCAGCAACACAGGGATTAATTTTGAGAAGTATGATGATATTCCCGTGGAGGCCACTGGAAGCAACTGCCCTCCCCACATTGAAAGTGTGAGTTTGTCGCTGCCCGTTCTGTGGACCCATTCATGTTTATTGCACAACTGACTGAATTATTTTGGTTTAGTTTCATGATGTGGACATGGGCGAGATCATCATGGGCAACATCACCTTGAGTCGCTACACACGCCCCACTCCGGTCCAGAAGCATGCCATTCCCATTATCAAGTCCAAGAGAGATCTCATGGCCTGTGCCCAGACTGGTAATATTTGTTAATCTCATACATGCAAAAATCACCGGATCATACAACACAGTTTTGAATGTTATCTTTTGCTATGTGGTTTATATTAGGGTCTGGAAAGACTGCTGCTTTCCTGCTCCCTGTGTTGAGTCAGATCTATACAGATGGACCAGGAGATGCTTTGCAGGCGGCCAAGAATAGTGGACAGGTAACTTGTGTAGAAAAGCTCTCCGCTCAGCTTTGAGTGATATAGATTCAATGTAATGAGGCATGTATGAACCCAATAGGAGAATGGAAGATATGGCCGGCGCAAACAATACCCAATCTCCCTCGTCCTTGCACCTACCAGAGAGCTGGCACTGCAGATCTATGATGAGGCTAGAAAGGTGAGCTCATAAGCATAACACTGTCTATAGCTCTAATAATTAATGAGATACAATGGAAAGCTGTATTTTTAATAATAAAAATGACTGAGTGTGTTTCCTTGTCCAACTCTAGTTTGCCTATCGCTCACGTGTGCGTCCGTGTGTGGTATATGGTGGCGCCGACATTGGCCAGCAAATCAGGGACTTGGAGAGGGGCTGCCACTTGCTGGTTGCCACTCCAGGCCGGCTGGTAGACATGATGGAGAGAGGCAAGATCGGTCTCGACTACTGCAAGTCAGTATCACACCCATGTGCACTTTAAACTGAAGGGAATATTGGTATGTGTGCTTAAAGCAAGATGTTGATTTTCTTTCTTCCCCTCCCCCACCCCATCTTAATGTCTGTAGCTACTTGGTGCTGGATGAGGCTGATCGCATGTTGGACATGGGCTTTGAGCCACAGATAAGACGCATTGTGGAACAAGACACCATGCCGCATAAGGGCATCCGTCAAACCATGATGTTTAGTGCCACTTTCCCTAAAGAGATCCAGGTTTGTATAAAGTAGGCTTAGACATCCAATTGGTCTTCTATTTGATTAATTAATATGTTTTTGTCGCGGACATTTATTTAAAAAAAAATTAAATCAAAGTTGCTTAGCGAGGAAAAAGAAAACCTGCTTCTAGCACATTCAATGTGACAATGGCGCAGCATTCACTGACAGTGTGTGGGGAATTGTGAAAAACAAATATTTATCACACAAGAAAATGTAACGAATCTCCAAAGTTTACATTTATTCAGTTTTGCTCTAGTTTTTACATGGTTGCCAAACTGTTGTTGCGCCCTATTCATGGTAATACAGTCCTCACTACTTCGCGCCTTGCCTATTGCACCCTCCGTGCATCATGGATGCGAGGGAGAGCTATTTTGAGGAGAGATGTGCTGTAACTGTTTCTTGTAAGCCAGACAGACGAGGTAACTATAAATGCACTTGCCATGGATGCGGAAGTACTGCAGTATACATATTTACTTCAATCTTAAATTACCAAACCGGTGGTGATTCCGGTCCCAATGAACCGCGAAAAACGAAGGACCACTGTATCGAAAATACCAGAATTTGACCCCAGGGGTTGTACAGGGAACCAGCCGCTTCGTTCACATGTACTGGCATAAGGGAATGGTGTCACTTGGTAGGCAATAATAAAATAAATCTATTCATTCAACTTCTGCAAAATGAGCAGATATTCACCCTGGCGTCCCACTGCTCACCCATTGCGCCAACTATATTGACTTTAAATACAAACGTACTGCCTGAAACACCATCCCTGCAGTTGGTGTATGTACTGAAGCATTGATCTTCTCTCCAGATGATCCATAGGTTTTAACAGTTCTAAAAATTCCTACTGGGGTGTCAAACAAGTAACATGCATCACATGCTTGTTAGAAACAATACTGATGCATTCTGGAGACTTAGACAGGAAAGGAACTTGCCATTCTGACAATTGTTTCTTGGACTATGAATTCTTTCATTTTTGTGAGAGGTCATAATCAAAAACCTTTGATTAAAAAATTATAACTAATTACCTAGTTCTATTACCCCTTTAAAGAATGCAACACCTAATGACTAGTGCGTTTTTGTTTAGATCTTGGCACGCGATTTCCTTGAGGACTACATTTTTCTGGCGGTCGGTCGCGTTGGGTCTACCTCGGAAAACATCACTCAGAAGGTGGTCTGGGTCGAAGAGACTGATAAGAGGTCCTTTCTCTTGGACCTGCTCAATGCCACAGGTGAAACAACCTTTTCCTTTTTGGTTTGTGACTTCTTTTTTTTTTTTGCCGAAATGCACAACCAAAGTGTGCTCAGTGTTTCGAAAGGCTGTTATCATGAAGTCTGAATGCTTGTTACCAGTATAGGCTTACTTTGGGGGCAGGCGACTGTGCAGAAAGCCCGGTCACCCATGGTTTGTAGGTTTGTCTGATTTCTAATTTATCATTTTGAATTTAGTTTGTCATGACCAAGAAGAACATATTAGGATTATTACCAGTGTGTCCTTTCCATCAGAAATGCACCAAAGATGAATGTAGCTAATGCCTTTCTTTCTTTCTTTTTTTTTTTCATCTTCACAGGCAAGGACTCTCTGACTCTTGTGTTTGTGGAGACCAAGAAGGGAGCAGATGCTTTGGAGGACTTCCTCTATCATGAGGGCTATGCCTGCACAAGCATCCACGGAGATCGGTCCCAGAGAGACCGTGAGGAAGCTTTGCACCAGTTCCGCTCAGGACGCTGCCCAATCTTGGTGGCCACGGCTGTAAGTAATCCACTGGGGGGAAAAAAAAAAAATATTTATATCTATATATCAGTGCCAACTAGATTACAAAATTGTGATCTTTGTTTGGCAGGTGGCTGCCAGAGGTTTGGACATCTCCAACGTTAAGCACGTCATTAACTTTGACCTGCCCAGTGACATTGAAGAATACGTTCACCGTATTGGCCGTACGGGACGTGTGGGCAACCTTGGTACGAATTAATTTTCAGTTTATCATATCCTCGTGTTGGACTAAGGACTGTGAATTTTAGCTGGCAAAAATGACACTGTAGATGGGATAGGTGAGTGCCGACACAGCTATCAGACTGAGACCAGACCTTATTTTAAGATATCGGTACTCATGATGGTGGTTGAAACTGGTATTTGCCCTCTTCTTCTTTTTTTTTTTTTTTTTTTTTTTTTTTTTTTTTTTTAATGCTCAAATATCTGATGGATACTCATGAAACACTGATGCTGTGCAATGTTGGGTATTAATAGTACAAAAAAACTGTGTGGCAAGGAAAAAGAAAAATCACCTGCTTAAAGTGCATTCAGTCACTCTGGCGAGGTGTCCACTGACCACTTAAAATGTGGGAACTCAAACACACTCAACCGTACGTGCAACAAATGAATAACTTATGGAAATGAACAAAAGAAAATATTTGTTTCCGAAGATGAGATTACTACATTATAAATAGAATGATTTTGGGGAGGGGGGGACTACCGCACGTTCCTTAACATTTGTTTTGGCTTGTTTACGTACAGGTCTGGCCACGTCGTTCTTTAACGACAAAAACAGCAACATAACCAAAGACTTGCTGGACATTTTGGTGGAGGCCAAGCAGGAGGTACCCTCCTGGCTGGAGAGCCTAGCCTATGAGCACCAGCACAAGAGCAGCAGTCGCGGCCGCTCCAAGAGGTAAGGTCTGACAGTAGCACAACGATAGCTTAATCTAAATGTCAGGACATTTATGCGCTTGAATTCAGAGACTTTGAACATAATTAAATACTGATTCTAAACGTTTGATCTATGTATATATGTATTAGGACTGCACGATTATGTCAAATAATAGTCACAATTATTTTGGTCAATATTCAAATCACAATTATTCATCATGTTTGGTCAAATATGTCTTTATTGCATTTTTTTTAAACCGTATATATAAACAAGGCTTGATACATCAAAAAAAAATAAACTAAAAAGTAAATAGTTATGGCACAAACTTGGCACATAGGGCAACACAGCTAACTAACACGCTGGTTGCAAACCAATAAAAATAAAAAATGAAGCGAATCAAGCACACACGATAATAGGCCTATTACAATGCCTGCAACTGCCTTAAAGTTTTGTGGGGGGAGTTACAAAAATTCCAGAATCACTCTGAGTATGGACGTAGCAGTCACAATGTAATTTTTGGTCATTCCAAACCCATTTTTTTTTCAAATTTTATTCAGATTTTCCAAAATGGGCCTCATTTGACACCTAGCAAGGTATATATTAGGAATCAGGTGGGAAGCTCAACGCCATTTCACTCTGGTGCTGATGGGAGGCTGCTAAATGTACCCGAATCACTCGAAGTGAATATGGACTTAGCAGTCAAAATGTCATTTTTGGTCATTTCAAACTGAATTTATTCCAATTTCTTGCCAATTGAATTTTTCAAAATGGGTCTCAATTGACAGTGCAACATATTAGGGGGTGAGAAAAGCAGAGGCTTTTGTCATGCAAACGTGTCATTTTAACGCCTTTCAGGAGGAATTGAAACCGTCCGCGAAAACCAACTTCACTGATGTCATCAAGTCCCACTCTTGACACGTTTGCTGCGCTTTATACTCGGTGCGGTTTTCCCCCGCACTCACCTGATATTCTCCCATTCTGGTGGCAGTATGTGGAGCATACAAACAACAAAAGTAGATTCAAATGTTCGAAATTCTTTCCAGTTTTTTCTATATACATATCTCTGACTCCTCACCTTTTTGCATGCTCGTCAGGAGTTGTTTACAGTATCTACCTGCGAACTCCCTTCAGCAATAGTTAGTTCGCCATGTTTTCTGCCTGGCACTTCCGTGCGCTAAATTCCCGAAGGTACTCGTTGCGGAAAATCTGGCCAGTGCAGACACCAGAAAATGCGCCATTTTGCCGTGTGGAGAGGCGCTGAACACGCGTAACGTGTCAAGCTTAAACCAAGATGAGTCACCTTTTGAGGAGGCTGCCACTGCAGGCTGCGTTGCCCGTTAAGAGACGACGCGGGAGAGGAAAAAAGAAGCACTGCTGTCGAGTGACAAACAATCTAATTCACGAGAACGATATGCAGCTCAGACAGACTGCCCAAGCCGCGTCAATGAACAAACAAATGGGACGTGCATACTTAGCTTAGGTAAATTCTCCGTCACAGTAAAGTGACAACGTAAAGGATCACCTCTCACCTTCATGAGAATGATACACAGCCCTGAAAGCCAGTATACAAATTGGAAGACATGGAGACAAGAAAACTTCTACACAGAGATTGCATCCTTCCTGCAGTTTCTCACCACCTAGCAAGAGGGTGATTAGCTATCGATTCTCCACGAGCTTGTTTGTTAGCAACAAGTTGCGCCGTGTTCTCTTGCCTGCTTTAAATCTAAAGCTCTTTTCATTTTATAATGGTTTATCTTTTGTACCTCTGTTCTATTGTAGGTTCTCTGGTGGTTTCGGTGCCCGGGACTACCGACAAACACCTGGTGGATCTGGAGGCTTTGGTGGCAATCGCACTGGCCGAAGCTCCGGTGGACACGGAGGGAGCCGTGGCTTCGGTGGAGGTTCGTCATGTGCCTCGTCCATGGCTTTCCTTATTTTTTTTTTTCATTTTAAAGTATTGGAACGTGCAATCTGCAATAATGACACATGCTTCCAAAATACCCCATATCACCCCCCAAAGAAGAAAAAAAAAATCCTAAAGGAACTATTCTGTTGCCCACATTGCTTTTCTCACATTTTATTTAGAAGTAAAACAACGTAGGGAAATGTTTTTTTTTTTTTTTTTTTCTTTCTTGCTTGATTTGTAATTCAAAAGTGTTCCCCACGAATGCCACGCATTTAAGGCTCTATTTCTCTAGAATGCTTCATCCGTTTTTCAAATATCTTTCAGCCTTTTACTCAGGTTGAAGTGCTCTTTCTTTTTAGCTCAATATCATGCACCTTGTTTTGACTATTCGGCTTTCCCTAGTTGAAGTTGATCTAACGTTTGCGTGGTCTTTCTCATCCAGGCGGCTTCGGAGGCAACTTCTACGGCAACGACGGATACGGAGGAAACTATAGCCACTCGGGAAGTGTGGACTGGTGGGGCAACTAGTCGCCAAAGGAGTAGGTTGCCATGCCAACCCTGATGGGAAACCACATGTTTAAAATCAAAAACCGCCAGACCACAACAACCCTCCCTGTGTAGCCTCACAGACACACAGTACGTTAGCCAGCCTGGTCCTCGGCCGGGCGCTCCAAACAATCACAAAAGCGCAGCGTGACGCTAAGGGAAGTCGGCAGCAGCCGCACGTGTACACGCATGTGCATTGCAGCGGTGGTTGCACCTCTGAGTTTGAAGATGGACGCTGACATATGCACAGTCATTAGAAGAAGCATTTTTGGGGAGAAGAAATCCACCCAAAATTGCCAAACCAACAACAGGAGGATCACTTGTGTATTAATGTTCTCTGCCTGAATTGAAATAGGATAAATCTGTGTTCTTATTTCACCAGATGGAAAAACGGCCAAGAGCTCTAATTTTAGTTATGACTGTATAGTTTGGTGTCAAATATTCGAATGGTTAAAATTAAGAGGGAAAAAAAAGCTCATATATATAATCAAACCTTGGCAAAAAAAAATAAATAAAAAAACAAACAAAAAACTGGGGTGCTGTGGCTCTTTAAGTCACGATTCCATTTGAACTTCAAATTTTCTACCAAACAGCTGACGGACCCACTGTGCCGCTCTGAATTATCTTAATTTTAATTTCTTTTTTGCTCACTCTATCCTGAACTGGCTCCTTTTTGGTCTTTCTTGAAAAGAACCATGCCCCTTAATTGCACGTCATCCAGTTCAGTGCCAACAATGGCTGATGTTTCAAAGAACTTGTTACGCCACCATTTTGTTTTCCTTCTTATTTCAATTGACTTGACAGTGTTACGGCAGCTACCATGTTACCGAGCGCTAGCTACAGAAAGTGGGCGGTTGTTTTGTTCACATTTTTTTTTTCTTAAGCATTTTCGATGTACAAAATTGTAAAGAAAAAAAATTCATAGTTTTGCGTTTGCATCCAAACAAAAATATGCCTGCGTAAATTGTGAAAGTGGGCTGCATTAAAAGGACCACCGCATCATGGGGATGCATATACTGCAGCGTCGACCCCATCTTGCACCGTGATGGTCCACATGTGCAGGTGTTGTTTTTTGGTCAAGGTGAAAGGTCATGGAGTTGCAGGCTTAACAAACATTTTCACTTTTTCAAGCTGCGATTTGGGGGGCTGCTTTTGAAGCAGGGGTTGGACATCCGATTGGGGCAACGGTGAGGAAGGAAACCAATAGTTCAATCGCTTTCTGCCGGCTTTTCAGACAAGAAAAAGGTTCCCTACCCCTGCTTTAAAAGATTTCTGAGGTTTAATGATTCAACCCGAGGAGAATGAGGAGATGGGGCTTAGGTGAACAGGATGCAGTAGTCGTTGGTGTAACCACTGGATGGGGGTTGGGCTTCTTGTCCCCACAGCAAGGGTGGGGCGGGGGGTGATTTAAAGTACTGTCTGCACGGTCACACATCAGCACGTGTGCCCATGCTCGGATTCTTAATCAGGTGCATTGTGCCTTGAAAATGTTTTTTTTTTCCTTTTTTTTTTTTTTTTTTTTCCTTTTTTAATAGACAATGTTAATGCGAATTAAATCAGATGCACTGATCGTTTTGAGAAGCCGAGGCCGAATGGTGCTACTTGATTTTGCCGCGTCAAGACCCTCGTGTGTGCGCGTGCGTGCATATGTTTGTGCCCATCGAGTTTTACTAACATTATTTTTATTGCACATCCAGAGTTTTATATACCGGTAGATGTCTGGCTAATGTGTCCTTAGGCTTCCAAATGCAGTGTGTGAGGAATTGGGCAAGAGGGGAGGGGGGGGCTTAAAAACAAAACACAGAAAAACGCAGCTTGTTTACAAAGTGGGATGGGTTCTCAATGTTAAAAACCAGGATTTATTTGGGACCAGAGGGGATTTAGCAGTCGATGGGTGGGGAATTTAGCCATTTGCACAGATTTCTAGATTCTACTTTTGCTGCTAGTTTTTGTGTAATTTATTAAGCATTTTTGACAAATATTTATTTTTGTAAGCCTCAAAGTGATTCTTTGAAAGTTTCAGAAAACTTGACCAAAAGACAGTACAAAAAAAAAAAAAAAACACTGGCACTTGAATGTTGAATGTCACCTGTATGCGTGAAATTTCTATATTCCAGGTAGTGTGAGCTTTTTAATGTTCAAAATACATCGGACTCGGTACCTACTTGATAATAAAATCCACAGCTGTTTTCAGGGCCTCTGCAGGGCCAGTCATCTGATTTCTTGAAATTCTCCCTATTTGGTCTCAGAAAACAAAAACGTAAATTAGATTAAATTGAATAAAAAGAAACTAAAACATGCCAAGGTTTGGTATCAAACTGTCAAAGAGCAAATCTTATTTCTTAAATGTTGAAGTGTTCTGATTCTCCTACTGTGTGCATAATAACTTGATTTGGTCCGATTCTTTTTCTCCAGTGAATGTCTGGCACATGGCAATCCTAAAAGAAACGAACATGTGGTTTATTGTCATTGTTGTATTTGCATTATATATTTCTGCTCTCAGGTTCTGCAGGTGAAACGCGTCGAGCGGAAGCTTCCGGCCGTGTTGCCGCCATAAATGGCAGAACTGCAGAGCCCTTTAGATGTAGACTTTGCTTTCTGTATTAGCTTCCAGGCTAATGCGCAGCTTGGGAAATAACTGCTGCACATTGGGATGATTTTATCAGAATAAATATGTTTGAATGCAAAGGTTTCTGGAAAGCAAATTCCAGCATGTTTACTGTTTGTAGTAAGAGAGTGAAAGATGCCTGTAGCAATGCTGCCCCTTGCCTTTAAAAGGGGGCAACAGACGTTCAAATTGGTATTGATTGGATGGGCTTCGTTTCTTTTGAAGAAATTATATAAAGATTTCCTTTGTAATTGCTTTTTTGTCTGTGATCTTATTTCACTACACTCAAACTATTTCATTTATTTATTTTTAACAAATATCCCCTGCATTTTTTTCCCTCAACCTTGATTAATCCAGGACTTGCGTTACACATCTGAGAAGGGATGGTGACGAGAAATACAGTACTTGCTGACAACCGCTTTAAGGAGTAGAAAGTAATCCAAGCGGGTTGGAATGGGTTGTGGGATAAGTCCCATGTGTATTCTGGTGGAACGGAGGGAAAGGAACATTTATACAGTCGGGTCCATAAAAATTTGGGATACAGAAGCAATTCTTTATGACAAGATGTGCTCTAGCTGCTAGGTGTCAAACTTCAGTCCTTGAGGACTGCAATGCTTCATGTTTTCGATGCCTCTCAAATGAGGCTCATTTTGATAAGCTAATCATTTGAGTCAGATGTGTTGGGAAGAGTAACATGGAAAACATGCAGGGATGCCTCCCTAGAGAGCCACTTTGACACCTGCGCTAACTGCAGGCTTCATGTTTTACTGTATAGCAGAGCGTTCCGCTGACCTCTTAAAATATAATTCGGCTTGTGGCTGTTCCATGACCAAACTCAGAAAACGGGAGCGATGATTGAAAGTGAAACATGGAAAAAGGCAATTACTCCAAATAGCATGAAAACTGTCCTGCCCTTGTCCCATTTTGTCTAGTTTATTCCCCTGGGAAACATGAGCAAAGTGGGGGCTCAAAGCTGTAATCCCCCCTCAGTTGACCTGCATTTGCTTTTGCAATTTTGCACCTGCTGGAGATTTTTTAGGCAGCAAAAGCCCGCCACGTTTGACAAGAGTACATCCGCTGCTTTTCCACGATACCTGCCCCACTTTTGGCAGGTTTCGTCTGTGACACTCTGGATTGTGCATGGCCAGTGACACCCATTAAAATTGGCTCAGATAATATTTGGTATCACATACTGTAAAAATTAGATTTTTAGTTGATGCACATATACCCTTAGACACGGTATGTGATTCGTCACAGTTACAGGATTTTCATTATCATAACGGCCCTCTACGACAGTGGTTCTCAAACTTTTCGTAATCAAGGACCCCTTTTAGAAAGCAAATTTTCCAAGGACCCCCATTGCAAGTGTTTGCGGAAATAAAACTAAAAAAAAAAAAAATCATTTAAGATAGACATAAGTGCCCTTTTTATTCACCAACAGATTCAATTTGACAACATGTATATGTGTTTCTTTTCAACTGTACTGAAGTTTGGAGATTAAAAATTGCAAATTGTTTGCCTCCTGATAACACAGTAAGTCAATTTCCTCAAACAGGTTTGCTGCCAATTATTTAGTCTAAAACAGCATTATAAAATAAAATGCCTGAAAAAGCAATTGTAGACACAAAAAGTAGTTTGACAAATTTCAAAATTATTACCTTTTTCTAAAATATATTAAACTGGTTGAATTAATTGATTTATTAAAGGGTCATGAATTCTTTCACAATTTAATATAAACTCATCAAAGTCATCCAAATAATTATGGAAGAGAGATTATGTTTAATGACGTTCTACAATAAACAACATATCCTAGATATGTTCTATTGGCCAAATGAGGGAAGTCAAATGGCTTTTTCATTTTAATATTTTTGTAATTGCAAATGTAATTTCGAAAGTTGGGGATATAAGATTACTCATATGACATATGTTGAACACAATAGTTAAATCATAATAGCAAAATTATAATTGTTAAGAACATTAATTATAAACCAAGATTGCACACACATCGTACACACACTTGGTCACAATATTACATGTGCAGGCCAACTTTTCCTGTCGGCTCTTTCGCGCCTGCCATTTTAAAAAAAAACCGTAAAGTTTCTGCACGTAACAAAATGAACGCTTTCACGACTATGATACATTTTCGGACAATGTGGGAAAATGAACATCTCACAACATTTCAAATATAGAACACTGTACAATGAGAGTACACAATTCAACACACACGCTTCATTGTTTTGAACTATTGATCGTCTTTCTCATCGGTTCCCGTATCTGGAATGCTTGGCTCATCATTACATCCTCTTCTGCACCTTTTAGGTTTCTAACTCCGAGCCCCTTGTGGTATAACATAATAATGTATGTATTATTGTCTGTTGGAGTTGTGGGCACCGCCCCTAACATCCCCTGTTTCGGGAACATTTCGTTTGTTTTGTGCATGGGGAAATTGAGTGTGCTTGCGTGAGCGCGCATGTGGTTATGTGTGTGAGTGTATGCGTGTGTGCACGTGTTCCCAAGTTAACACTCTGTCTCGCTCGCTTTACTTCGGTAATCCCGCTGCCAACCTCCCATCTCCATCTCCATGCATCAGAACATCCAGGGGATTTGCCTGCCATTAAGAGATGGCTTTTTGCTCTGCGTGTGTGCGTGTGTGTGTGTGTGAGTGTGTGTGTGTGTGTGTGTGTGTCTGCGTGCGCGCGATCAAACACACTTTGCAGGAGAGAGGGAGGCTCAAATGCTGAAAGACTTTTACTGAGATATTGACATTGAGGCTGGCAGCAGAACAAGCTGGGGATGCACATTGGATGCTCAGCATGGATCCATTGATGTTTGTTTGGATGGTGACTTTTCATCATTTTTGTAATTATTCTACGCATGGACAAAACCGTCAGGAAAGGTCTACAGGTAGCTCCTCTGTATGACTTGAAATCCTTCCTAATGTCATTCTGATACCATTTTTGTTGGTCAGTCTACATGATAGTTGTTTTCCCCCCCCCCATGTCTTTTCAGAGCTGCCTTAATCCTGACATCTCCCTGATGACATTCGACAGTAATGACATTCATCGCTTTTACTGGTCAGTTCAAATATGTATATTAATTTATATTCTAAACAATAGTGCGCTAAATATATTTGAGGCTTTGTTTGAATTGCATGGTAGACTTTGTAAGGGCAAACTTCAGGACAATTTTCAGACACTATGATATATATATATATATATATATATATATATATATATATATATATATATATATATATATATATATATATATATATATATATATATATATATATATATATATATATATATATATATAACAAACATACTATTAGGATCATTATGGTAATGGGGCGAGTGGGAGGGTGTAATCAGTTGGGCATTAACTAGTTGCTTACAGCAGCCTTTGTTAACCAAGGTTGTAACACATTACTTTCATTTACAGAAACAAACAGACGGAACCAACGTCTGAATCCATCCGTGTTCAGAAACGGGCATTAAAATGAGATTTATTCTGTGTTAAGAATTTTTCAAGAGCTCCAGTTTGTATCATTTACTTACCTGAGTTATCTTATTTTTTAAATCTGCTCTTAATCTGGAAGGCCACACTGTATTTTCTGTTTACATTCTCCATTAGTCATTGAGCTCATAGCGCTGCCCGTGGTAACAAAGGTTGGTACCTTCTTGGTTTCAAGAAAAGAACGAGCAGACCGACCCAACGTTTGAGTGCATCCTTGCTCACACGCAGGCGCATTAAAGGGATAGTGTGTAAGATTTAGGTCGTTTTTCAGTACAGACAGCAGGAGGTGCTGCAGGTGCTGCATTTACCCTTGTCCGTAGCTATAACAAACATGGCCGCCTCCGGAGAAGTGCCACCCCCGATGTAATATAATTTAATGATAACTAGACCGATGATTATATTTAAAACATACTGTTGGATACTCTTGCATACACACTGTCCCTTTAAGGTGACACTTATTTTGTTTTAAGAATTCTTCAATGTTCAGTCATATCTTACTCTGAAAATGTGTGCTTTTAATCCGGAGGGAAGCGCTATAATTTCCGTTTCCTGTTTTTACCTTCCCGAAACTGATTGGCTGTCTCAGGTCACATTTTAGTCTCGTCGCACCAAACACGTCCTAGAGATGTCGCCCTATCACCCGATCACGCAAACGTCATTGATTGCATTTTTAAATGCGTCGCTTGTTACGGCGTCCACAGTCGATCTCAGCCAAGCATTATTTATTTTCCCAAACCACAGAGAGTCACAACATAAGGATGAAAGAGACCCCTGATCTAGATTGTTTGCCTCCACCCATAGAGGATGACTAAACTAAGAGGAGAAACAGGGTAAAATCCCAGCAGATACAGACAGTGGCAATAGTTAGCGTTGTGCGGCTTATCTCTACTCAGATGTTTCTTTTTCATAATCACCATCATTGTATCAATGGACTTTTTGGGACTGCATAACTGTCAATCAAACGTAGGTAAAAAACAAACTGCTTTGAGGGTCATGCCATTCCACAAACAAAATACTGCAGCATATACTACAATTTCCCAAAGTATGGCTCAGGGGACATTTGTGGCCCGTTGTCCATTTTAAAGCAGCCCAAAGATATTTGCTCCTAATGATCTGGATTTGGCTGGTGTCATCCTCAGTTTCCATGTTGTGCCTGCTGCCCCCGACGGCGCTGGCGCGCTGGGCATGCGCTCGAGCTTGTCCCCCATCCTGTTCTTGCACTCAAGAGAAGAGCTGCAGCGTGCTGTGCGACCGCTCCGGCCTCGCCGAGCTGCCCAAAGAGTTTCCCTGCGAGGCCTCGGCCATCAACCTGGACAAGAACCGACTCAAATTCCTGTCCGAACGAGCCTTTGGTACTCTGCCGTCCCTCAAGTCCCTCTCGCTGGACCACAACAACATCTCGTTCATCACCCCTGGAGCCTTCAAGGTCAGACTGACTTTGTTCCTAATCTTGAGAAACGTCAGTCGAGGATGAGAAAAAAAAAAGTGATTCTTGTTATTTCCTCCTTAATTTCTCTTTCCTAGTGGTCACAGCATCTTCTCTTATATTTTGCCTGTGTAGTGAACATCCAAACCTTTTCTTCCTCAGGGTCTTGCCAACTTGGTGGAATTGAAAATGGCACACAATGAGTACATCAGTTACCTTCACACGCGGACCTTCACAGGCCTCAAGAAACTGGTGCGCCTCGACCTGTCCGACTGCAATCTCTTCAACATCCCGGACCGGATCTTCATCGAGCAGACGGCGCTCAAGGAGCTGCTCTGCTTCCAGAACAAGTTCCGCAGAATCCCCGGCGCCATCCGGGGCATGGAAAACCTGACCCACATCTACCTGGAGAGGAGCAAGATTGAGGCGGTGGCCTACAACTCACTGCTGGGTCTGGGCAGCCTCAAGTAAGTCTCTGGCCTGGAATGGGACCATGTCATGGTTGGGATGGCCGACTGTTGGAATAACTTCAGCAACGGTGTTGACTTTGGTATAGTAGGGTTGGAAATCCTAGACCCAAATTTGGCCTGTTTTTCCACTCCCGGTTGTGTAGGCTAGGATGTCCTCTTGATGGTTGTTGGGGTTGGGTTTAGGGTTATCGCAGGGTTGCGGATTATCGCAATTATTGTATTCCTTATGATAAATATGGTCATGGGGTGAGTGGGAGGGTGGAAGCGGACGGAATCGGTTGCGGTGTTAGCAGCCAGATGAGTTGCTTACAGCAGCTTTTGTTAGCCATGGTTTTACCACATTATTTTATTAACAGAAGCAAGCAGACCCAACCAACGTCTGAATTTATCCGTATTTACAAACAGGGCCATTAAGATGAGATTTGTTCAGTGTAAATAATTCATGAAGCGCTCAAGTTTGTATTGTTTACTTACCTGTGTTATCTTATTTTGAAATATCTGCTATATTTCCTGATTACTTTTGCCGTTTGTCATTTTGCTTACAGTGGTGTTTGTGTTAGCCAATGTTGTTACAGTCTTGGTTACAAGAAAAGGAATAGCAGAATAACCCAACGTTTGAGTCCATCTTTGTTCACATGCAGGGCCATTAAGATGGCACTTATGTTAAGAATTCTTCAAGCGCTTTAGTTTTTAATTATGAGTTATACTTTACTTTGAAAATGCGTGCAATTAATCTGGAAGACCGTCCTACAATTTCATGATCTGTTTTTACCCAAACCGATTGGTGTCTTTCGTCATGTTCAGTGTTCCATGGCACCAAAACCACATGTCCTATTGATGTCGCCCTATCACCTAATCACACATATTTTATTGACTGCAATTCAAATGCGTCGCTTGTTACGCTGTCCACGTAGTCGATCTGAAGCAAGCATTATATATTTTCCCAAAGCACGGACCGCAACATAAGGATGAAACAGCCACGTTGCGGCTTCGGGGCCGCAGGTTGCAGACCCCTGACCTATACAATGACAATAAAGGCATTCTGTTCTATTCTATATTTTACTCAGTTTAGAATTATTCTAATGGTTAGAGATTGGGTTTAAGGTTAGGGTTTGTGTTGAGTTTGGAGTCAGGATGAGGGTAGCTTTGGGTAAGTCGGGTTGGGGTTTAAGTTATGTATTTCCCAAGTACTATCCGAACTCATCTTCGTTTGTAAAGCACAACCAGTAAAAACATCCATATCTACAACCACTTAAATCGTGCTGTCTTTGATAGAGAAGGTTGTTGATTCAGATTTCCAGGATTTTTTGAATGAGTTGGGACCCACCTTGATTCACAATTCACTTTGATTCATTTTTGGTTGGGATAAGAATTTCAATTTTACTTTTCTTTCACATTATAAAGATGTATGAAGAAAAAAAAAGCAATGCTGCAAATAGTAGAAACTTCTTGCTTCAACCTGATGTATTAGTAAAAATATGAACATTTAAGAATTGGAATCAGTATTTACATCATGCAGTTACATTAACCATGTATGTTTTATTGAAAATGGCCTGATCATAACAAAAAAATAATGTTTTAAATTCATTCTAACCACAAGGATGGTTTTGGAAAAAACACACTGTGTTCTCAGTATTGACCTGAGAAATCGTGCAGGTGACTTACAAAATAATTAAAAGCATTTCCATCCATTGGTTCATCAGTTCACACCCTGTTAAGGAAATTCACTCTTTTCAGTAGTCTCCACACTTGAAAGAACATAAGGCATAAAGTATTATGAATAAGATAAATTGCAGCAATCCATCTACATCCATCCATTGGAAAAAAAAATGTGTTGAAACGACCAGAAATTGTAAAGGAAGCCAATCTTTTGAGAAAACACAAATGGCTTTGTGTTCCTGCACACTGAGGTATTTGCAGTCCAGACTTTTATCGATTGAATGCCAACTTAGGGTTTGGGTTTACTTTTTGTTAG